>NW_011341714.1:0-21699 GCF_000735185.1 Notothenia coriiceps
CGTCTGATGTGCGGGGGAGAGATGCCGGCTAGCGCGTAGAGGCACGGGACAGGTGTTGTCTTAACGCATCCCGTGATGATGCGGCAGGTGTCATGTGTGACGTGATCGGCTCCAGCTTGAGCAGGCATACTCTGCTGTAGAGAAACACAGGGCCATGGCAGTTGCACGGATTGTTGGTGGATCTGCGCCCCACTTGGAGTTCACTAGTTTGCGCAGGATGTTGTTGCGGGTGTTGACCTTGGCTTTGGTGTTCTCCAGGTGTTTCTTGAAAGAGAGTGTCCTATCCAGTGTAACACCAAGATACATGGGATGCGTGTGGTTGGACAGTTTGTGGCCATCCCAGGTGACGTTCAGTTCTTTTTTAATTTCAAATTAAGAAGTATACATTTACTGGTAGATCCTGTGTAAAGAGAAGTAACAACTACTGTAAGTGATAAAATATCCGTACACAGTACCATTTAACAGCTGAACTGAATTGTTTCTCCTGTACATGTTTCATGTTGCCAGTAAACTCGATTGAATTGAGCTTCATTAAGCACAAAGCACTGCCCAAGGGAACAGTTGTATGGCTCATTAATAGGAATCCATTGTAGCAGCACTGGAGGGAAATCCAACATGTTTCAAATTAAAGTAAGTACAGATCATAAGTGCTCATCATTCTGTAAAACATTTCCAAGAACATGCCAGCTGAATATATATATCTTGTTGACAGCTTACTATATTAAAAAGAGGAGTATGTGCTCATTATTTTTTTTTGTTAGAGGGGTATCATGAGACACTTAAGCATGTTGGTACTGCTATCAGAAATTATAATCGCCAACAAGACATCTTTATAACGGATAACATTTCAGATTGAACTGTGTCTACAAGTGGATTTCACTTCCTTTATATCAGTTGACAAATTGGTGTCAGGTTTCCTGAGGAAGTCGCCGAGATAAACTCAACAACACCACGGTATTGCAGTGAAATCATAATTAAATATATCATTTGTAGTACATCATAAACACTCTAGTACCACTTTACATTATATACAGGAACAAGAGGACCAGAGAGTGTGTGAACGAGGAGGAGGTTTAAAAAGCAAGCAGACATAATGAGTAGAGAATGATAGAGTAGGTAATAGTGGGGGGGAATAAAAAGAGAAAAACAGGAAAAAAAGTCAGACCCAAGGAAAGAAAAACATTGTGTGGCTTCAGAGTCCTGCGTGCGTATAGCTCTGATGAATCTGCTCATTAGTATGAGTCTCATGGCAGATCACCCCATTCATAATCTATGGCTGCGATGGCGGCCATGACAGAGCGGAGGGGCCACAGGGGTGTTGCCTCAGAGAGTGGAACCCTGTCACTTGCAAGAGCCTTGAGAGCGCTGTAAGAGCCTGCGTGAGTGGATGTATGCATCTATGATGAAGATAATGGAATAATACTCAGGGAACACATGGGGATGCTGATGGAGTTAGGCTGAGTGTCCCGATTCTCCATGTTGGAACATAAATGCATTGTGTGAATCGGACACATTGTGTGGGCGTGAGCATGAACCCTAGTGGGCACCTTATTAACCGTGGCCTCTGATGGCTATTTGAGCCCCCAGGAGTCGAGACAATTATTGAAAACACTAAACAATAAACGTTTGAGACACGGAATAACAGCGGTAAATAATACATCATAATTTCTACCCTTAATGAATTATACATCGCTCTATGTTCACAACTGTTCACAGCGGGCTTGTATTTATTCATGTGTATATAATCGATCAACACCCTTTTTGCACAAAGTAATTTGTGTGATAGATTCCATACAATGAAAATATTTGTCTTGAACAGCATGCTAAGTTTGATGGCGAGGCAAGATTCAATGCATGCTGTGCTTTTTTGGTACAAAACAAGCACTGTATGCAGTGTGATCATAACTTTGTAACAATTTAATTGATATTTAATTACATTCCCATGGAAGCTCATTGGAGAACTGCCTCCCTCTGATTTAACCTAAAATGGCAACAGAAAACATTTGTCTAAGTCAGTGGTTCCCAACCTGGGGGGCGGGTTTGTTTCCTCAGATGATTTGAGGCCAAATATCATATTTAGACTTTTTTTCTTTTTTTTTACATATAATTGGAACGCAATACATAATTTTCGCTAAAGGCCTTGTCTCTACATTACAATAAAATAAAAAACTAATTGATTAATTCATTTTAATAAAAATTCAAGTTAGTAGCTAATAAAGGCGTAAAAAGACAGAAATGTATAATTATTTCTTTAATAGAAATGTTTCTTCTGCCCGTAAAGTGTCCAAACCAGGCTTCTCTGGATAAGCGCATTTTTAAAACATAGTCATTGTCCATGCCGGTTTCAGATTATTTGTCACAGTTGCTCCGAACAGATCGGTCTCCTCCATTTTGTAGATTATTTACGACTCTTGAATCCACATAAACACATCGGCAAAATCCGGTTTACTTTGAGCATGTGTTTTAAACAGTTTAATCCCTTTGTGAATTCTTTCCACTTGCGCCGTCCTTTAATTTCTTCATACAGCGGGAATCCAAATGAATGAATCCTGAGTCCAATAACCATCAAAGTCACTCCAATAGTGCTCCTTAATTACACTTTCATCCTCCTTTAACAAAATACATCACATTCATCCAGTTTATGACAGTAGTTGTAGCATTTGAGACTTTTAAACTTTAATTACAGCTGTTGCGTAATTAATGTGTGTGTGTGTGTGTGTGTGTGGGGGGGGGGGGGGCGCAACTTCCAACAGGAGTCATTTGGGGGGGGCTCTTGGGAAAAAAGGTTGGGAACCACTGGTCTAAGTTATGAAATCTAGGACTGCAGCGACTGCTTAGTCATTTTCAATATGCTTCTTTTGTCTTTTTATCCAATTAGTTTGCTCTCAGTTTAAGATCATGTCATCAGCCATCTGTCAAATGCAGTCTGTTTGGAAATGTAGTTATACAGTAGTAAATATACGGAATATTCCTACTATTGAATACACTTGTAATGAATACATTTGATATTTAATAAAAACATGAATACAAAATGTGTTTGTTTATATTGCACAGGTGTTTTAACGGTTGTGATTCAATGATGTGGTGATTTGGTGACAGAAGAAGTGAGGTCATTAACAGGTGTATAACCTATTGACAAATACTAGAACACATTATAATGCAAACCTGCATCCATGATCTTGTAACACTGAGCCCCCTCTGCTCAACACTTCCCTCAACAAAGTCAAGAAAGGCTTTGAATTATTTACTTCACTCCTCCAGAGAGGCTGGTAAGGGGCGCCACTGTTGGCTGTTGAATTCTTTCCAACACACTCACAGACACTTCACCACATATCACAGGTAATGTACTTTTCACTGTGGAAGAAAGAAAGTAATTCACTTGGTCTCTTTAAGACTAGATATGTTCACACCCAGCTATTGAATCACACTTGTGTCCTTTTATTACATGTTTTCCAAACAAACACTAACACTTATAGATAAGGTTTCAAAAAGGACAAGGATGCATGGCAACCTTCGACAACTCACAAATAAAAGGAAGGGAGAAAAAATACTAAGTATAATCATAAGCGTACCACAGCAAAAAAGATGAATATAAAAATAACATTCTCAACAGTAACTATCTATCCATCTATCAGAAAGGACAAACAGATCAAAACAAGAACATTAAAGTAACATACCAATCACAGTAGGTGGATCGATCCAAAAGGTAATGGAATAACAGTCAAGGTTATTGATAACATTTGGCAGATACCAGCAAAGTGTTATAACCTAATTCTGAAACATAAAGTGGTGAGTCCACAGTTACGATGTAGTAAAACTCTCCAACTCTCCAAATGACCACTTATTGATTTAGACAATTTGATGTAGCAGCTCAGGCAGCAAAAAAGGCAACAGTAGATGGAAACTATTTATTTTAAACAAACTGTTCAGGTAACACAATTAACTCTCAATGTATAAAACAAATCCTTACTTATCTCTCAATCGACCAGATAGGTGGAGGATGAAGCCCTCCACCTGTGTCCTGGACCTCATTCCGTCAGCTCTTGTGAAATCGTACATCTGTACCATGAGCCCCATGATCACTAAGATCGTAAACCTCTCTGCCCTAAAAACCGCTGTCATCAAATCTCGTCTCAAAAAACCTTCCCTTGACCCGGGAGTCCTGGCCAACTACAGACCCATTTCCAACCTTCCTTTTCTCTCAAACGTGCTGGAAAAACTAGTTCCTGCTCAGCTCCAGGACCACCTAAGCTCCAACAACCTATTTGAGAAGTTCCAGTCTGGTTTCCGCTCAGGCCACAGCACAGAAACTGCCCTGGTCAGGGTCACCAACGACCTGCTGACGTCGGCTGATCCTGGCTCTCCCTCTCTTCTCATCCTCCACGATCTCACTTCAACTTTCGACACCGTCGATCACGGCATCCTCCTCCATCGTCTGCACTCCACCATCGGACTCTCTGACTCTCCCCTTGATTGGTTCAGATCATACCTCACCGGGAGAACAGAGTACGTCTCCTTGGGTGAGGCAGAGTCGGGTACCCACAACGTCACCTGTGGTGTCCCTCAAGGATCAGTTCTCGGCCCCACCCTTTTCACACTCTACATGCTCCCCCTTGGCTCTATCATCAGCCGACATGGAGTATCATTCCATTGTTAGGCTGATGACACCCAACTGTACCTCAGGATCAACCCTGCCTCCTCTGCAGCCCTGCCTTCACCCACACTCACTGCCTGCCTGGAGGAGATACAGGCGTGGATGAAGCAGAACTTCCTGAAACTCAACAGCTCCAAGACCGAAGCCATTATAGTTGGCACCCCACACCAGGTTCGGTCATCCACCACCATCACCTTCTCCGGCCAGGACATTACCCTCTCCTCAACAGTCACCAACCTGGGTGTGAAAATGAACGCCCATCTGACCTTTGAGGCTCACATTAAACAGCTGTGTAAGAACTCATTTTACCACCTCAGGAACATCGCCAAACTCCGCCCCACACTCACTCTGTCTGACGCTGAAAAGCTGGTCCACGCCTTTGTCTCCTCCAGGTTGGACTACTGCAATGCACTCCTCATCGGGATCCCTAACAAAAGCATCCAGAAGCTCCAATACATTCAGAACAGCGCTGCTAGGATCCTGATGAGGGTGCGCAAATATGATCACATCACCCCCATCCTTAAAGCACTACACTGGCTCCCCGTGGAACTGAGGATCAAATTCAAGGTCTCCGTCCTCACCCACCAGTGTGTCCATGGAACTGCCCCTCCCTACCTCAAGGAACTCCTCACCCCCCATACCTCCTTGCGGACCACCCGCTCCAGCAACTCCAACTTCCTCAAACCCCCCAGGACTAAGCTCCGTACTATGGGAGACCGGGCCTTCTGCTCGGCTGCTCCCAGTCTGTGGAATGCTCTCCCGACCACATGAGAGCACCACAGACCGTGGAGGCTTTTATAAAAGGCCTCAAAACCCATCTTTTCAGTAGAGCCTTTGCCTAGACCTTTCTACCACCCATTTATTTTATTTTAATTTCTATTGTTTGTTTTTTGTTGCTTTTTATTAATTCTACCTTGCTGTGTAATGTTTATTTATACTGTTCATGCTCACTGCTTGTAGCACTTCAGGATTTGAAATCAAATATGAAGTGCTTTATAAATTAAACCCATTATTATAATTATTATTATTAGAACCAAAAACCAAACCAAGCAACCAGCCAATCGCCAAACCAATCATCTGTACAGCAAGTAAAACACCTGCAAAAAAGCAACCTCCTCCATCCTTACCTTGGCAATCTGGACACACCAATTGAGCAGCAGCTGTGATCCGATGTTGTCCTTGTGCTCATGGACGTAGTCGAGCAGGCACCCATGAGGCATCAGTTGTGTGACCAGCTGGATGGTGGGACTCAGGCAGACGCCCAGCAGGCGGACCAGGTGGGGGTGCTCCATGCTCGCCATGATGAGGGCCTCCTGAACGATACAGAGACACACTCAGGCATGTGGGGGCAAGAGTCAGGTGGACAGGTTGATATGTGAAATAATGAGGAATGTAACAATACTTTGTGTGATGGTTAACGAGCTATGAATTTGGGGTGATTTAAAGGTAATTCTGATAAGTCGCTCATATCACTTGGGTCAATCGCATTAAAGCAACATGTGGATCATTTATTACATCTGTAAATAAACTGGATAGAGCAGTTTCACGTTACATTCAGTGTTTTAGACACAGAGAATGAACAACAACAGAAATATTGAATTCAGTTTGTTGGTATTTAATTTAAATGTTATTGTTATATAATGTATTTTTGGATTAAGAAAATATAAGAAACCTCTAATAAATTGGGAGTTGATTGTAACTTTACATCTCCAGAAAACTTGCGTGGAAACAGTTCATACAGTGCTATTTTAAATCTTAGACAAAAGCCAACTGTCGTGACAAAACACCAATAGAATACATTACTGACATGGTGTTGTTGTTGTTGTTGTTGTTGTCTTAGCTAGTTGTGTGCATTTTTGGCCTTGAAATTCAGTTTCAAACCTCGGCACCACTTTGTTATTGTTTGAATAAAGCTGTACATGGACCCTTAGGCCCCGTCCACACGGAGACGAAACCGATTTCGAACCAAAGTCGATCAAAAGTATTGCGACAATACGGAATCGGCTCAAGAAATGGGTCCGTCCAAACGAAACCGCTTGAAACTGGAGACGTTGTAGTACATATGCCGGTATGTGGCACTGTACTTCCGCCACAAAATACACCAAAAGCAGCGAATAAGATCCCCCGAGCATAAGGCATAAACAAACAAACAAGGTAGGAGATGGTGGATATTCACTAAAATCTGTATCATGGTCAGTAGCGTATGGGGCACGAACGCAACCCTGTGATCCGCCATTGTTGTTGTTGTTGTTGGCAAAACGCATCAGCAATGACGCGGGGGTGAGCAGGAGAGGTGGGGAGAGGCGGGTCTATGGCGTCATCGATTCAGGGAAATATCGTATAGGGCGTACACACGGACTTACCCACTTTGGGAGCCGGTTTCAAAGTGTATCGGTTTCGGGCTCTGAAACCGCGGCTCCGTTTCGGCTTCGTGTGGATGAACCGTCTATACGATAAAGAACTTTAGCGGATACAACTGAAATCGTCTCCATGTGGACGGGGCCTTAAAATCCTGATGCTTAACACCGGTGCTGTTTGCAGAATCAGAACCATAACATATATCTATGTGGAAACAGATACCATATTCTAAATGTGTTACATTGAGATCAAACAAGTAGGCTTCCAGTTGGTGTAGAAGGACAAATGCCAGAGCAAGAGTTCAAAGGCTCAGACCACAGGCAGAGATGTTATCGTGTTTACAAAAGGAGACTGAACTTTGAAAGACCATATGTTCCCTTATTCTGTTTAATGCAGAAGTTTCCCTCAAAGCTGGCAGCACAATTTCACAGAAACAGAAGATTTGTATTCATAACCTCAACATCAAAGTGACCCACTGCTTCATAAGACTGTCAGCTTGCTTTGTAGAAGACTAAAATCTAAAATGTAGGCCAAGGTGAGATTGATGTAAATCATGTGTCACTGTGCTTTAATGCCACACACAGTGAGTGAGTTGTGTTCTTCAACAGGTTTGGTCTAAAGTATTTCTGTAAGAACATATTTGCCAGTGTAGAAAAAGCATACAGTATATAAAGAATCTGCTAATGCATATTATTTGAAAAGCTTTGAACTTGCCTGTAGTTTCAACATCTTTAAATGCGGCATTTTTAGAACAAGAGCAAATATTTTAATTAGTTTGCAATACTGAATTTAAAAGGAGGATCATAAAAAAAATTGTAAGACGCACACACAAACACACACGAGCGCACGCACGCACGCACACACACACACACACACACACACACACACACACACACACACACACACACACACACACACACACACACACACACACACACACACACACACACACACACACACACACAATTTATGGGTGATTATGACGATTCATCATGAGATGGATAGCTGTGCAGCAAAAATACAAAACATCAGTGGGTGTGCTTTGTGTGTGTGTTGGGGAGAGACATAAATGCAGTATGAGGAGGTCCAGTGAACATTGAAAGACGTTTACAACCCACAACACATCCGAGCATTTACAGTTTACGGCTCATGTGTCACAACGCATGCATAATCAGATCTCTGATCAAGAGTTTAGCATTATATACGGTATGGTAAAGATAGAGGACAGTATGTAATGCTACTAAATCTGGATGACTCTAGGTATCCTTAATTAATTAGATACTTAGTTGTAGGTAAATATACCTTAATGAAACAATAGTTATAAACATTACAGTACATTCTGCTAAATGTTCCTTCCTTTATCATACTCACTGGCCATTTAACTTTGATATGCCTTGACATATATAAATGTAAAGGGAGGGGATCACGACATACATGAATAGATTAAAATCTGTGAACAGAATCTTTACGAATAAGAGACCCTACAACTCAGCATTCAAACTTAAATATGTATATATATGTTCATTTAACTGATCAACGTTTTACCTTGTTGTTGTGATATCTTGTTTTAACAGTTACTTATAATTGTATTTGTATCATTCTTTTGTGAACTCTTATCTGTACTGTCCTGTATTTGACTCTTACTCTGTTGCTGCTTTAACACCTGCATTTCCCTACGGGGATCAATATAGGTCCATCTTATCTTATTCTTATTTTGTACCGTATATTTTCCGAGTTTGATACATTACAATAACACAGAATTGACATTTCACACACTCAGAATTACAGAAACAGCTGTTCGAGAAAACATTCTATTAACTTGTTGACTTCAAAACGTACTGCTGTAATTATAACTGATAGATTTTAACAATAATATAGCAACAAAACACACTAATTTGTGGGATATTTAGTGTGTTTTTAGGACATTCAAGGACGAATTAAATTCTATTTAATGAAATAAACTTTGAAATATGGCTTGAATTACACAACTAATCAATGTACTGTATGTCAATGGATTATAGATGTATCAAATAGCCGGTATGTCTCTGCAGTCTTTTCTTGATTGATGGCATAGAACGGATGAAAAAAACTCTTGTTCACTTAACATACGTTTTGAAGGAGGCAAAAGACAGGATGAAATTGTAAACATCTCAAAACACACTCATCTATTTTTAAAGGACACTTCTGATATTGAAGTACACTTTTTTCAAAGCACTGTCTAACTTTTGAAAAGTGCTATAAACATGGTGTATTATTATAGTTTAGAAAAAATACTGCATGTTTTTATTTTACTCAAGTTCTCCGGTCTGTTTGTTGCTCATATAGAACAAATATTGAGCAAAACATTATTGAAAAGAAAGGAAGATAATCTTCATACACACGGGGAAACTGCATCAGTGAATTCAATTTCCAAGGACAGACCACAAGGGTTTCTGCTGCTTCAAAGAAAAAAAGCCCTGAGCAGGAATTTTTCTTTCAAAAAGAGAAAAAAAAGACATACTGAAGCATGACCTGTCTGCCTGTAGCCTCTTTATGATTAAAATACACGCACAAACACACACATGCACACATGTAAATGCAAACCTGCTGGGTACTGACACCCTGACAACCTGTAAGGCGCTAGCAGCAGGGAGCGAGTGTTGGCATTTTGTTGCTGGTGCAAACATTTTGGATAATGTGCTGTTGACAAGGAGAATCTCTCCTCTGTTAAGTGCTCCACAGGTAAGGAGAGGGAAACTCTACACAGAAGCACACACACAAACGCACACTAAAGGACAATCAATACTCTGTGACATTCTTCAAACAGTCAGTGGCAACTGAGTGTAGCCTGAAGCTAGAAGGTCAACAGTCAGAATTCCCAGTCCGACTGGGCACATACGGATAGTTGAAGTAAATGAATTGAACTCTCCTTTCCCTCAGTAACTACCACTAATGTCCCCTGGAGCAGGAGCGGAGCCTCCAGCTGCTCAGCAGTCAATAAAGGAAGACTGTGCAACTACGTGAATGTAAAGTCAGGAAGCACTGGGAAATACATGGAGGAACGCAAAAGGAATAGACAAAATATCATCACATTTGCTCAGTATTTATGTGTGACTTACGGCCACTTTTATTATTAACATTAACATTGCTTTTTTGCTAACCCAATCACAATATATCCACTGCTGTTTGTTGTGAAGTCAGTTACATACATTTTTAACGCAATCTGAATTGTTAACATTATCCCTGCTTCTGTTATTGAATTAACAAACACAGAAAAATAATAGTTTGGGTGAATTTGACTATTGTTCTTTACAGAACTGTGAGGTCTACCATGTAATGTAAATTAGCATTCTGAGCTATGCAAATTCTGTCACACAATCACAGTGAGGTTTGAATGGGGGGGTTGGTGGTGAGACACACACACACACACACAGGATTGAAATGCATGTTGTTCTTGCGACTACCATTTAGACTTTTATATCTCTATTCCTCTAAATCATAAAGCCCCAATCACCCATGTTGTGTGCCCCTACAGTGTGTCTTCTTTTATAGTAGATATCTGGTTCTTCGATTGTCAGACAAGCCCTCGAAGCACACAGAGCATTAGTTTAAACACACACGGGATATTCATCAAAGATCTCCTGTTAAAAATAGATGTGCTAACATTTCAAAACTCTCCCTACTAGACTGTCAAACTAAGTTTAAAACATGAGTGCAATTGGGTCGCTTTCCATGTGCGTGTGCCAATGTGTACGCGTGTTGATGGAGGTTATTTCATCTGCATTGCATCATCATAGGGGGATAATTTAGATTTTTTTCTTCCCCTTTTCCTTTTGAAATGAGCCGTGCTGTGAATGTTTCATGAATGGGGCCTTGTGCACTGTGTGTGTGTGTGTGTGTGTGTGTGTGTGTGTGTGTGTGTGTGTGTGTGTGTGTGTGTGTGTGTGTGTGTGTGTGTGCTGTGGTCCTAGGGGCCCCTGATGGTTTCTATTTTGGTGTCTATGGGGTCTAAACTTAGTTCCTCATTATTTCACTAACAGATATTTTGTTAAGTTTTGCTGTCTTTTAAAATGACTGAGAATTAGTTTAAATTATCTGGTGAGAGCTTTTAAGATGGTGTTATTCCAACATGTGTCACTATTGGCCAAACAGGCCACACCTTTGAAAACAATCAATAGAAAAACAAATAAATTGAGAAAATTGTGTTTTTTATGTCTGTTTTATCTCTAGATTTTCAGGATACTCACGTCCATGAACTCCACGTTAGCCTTGGGTCCGGTGGCCTCACTTAAGATTTTAATGGCTACAGGAATCTTCACCGTTTCACCCTCTGGGACCCAAATACCCTAAAGAAACACACAGACACATGATGAATGGTTATACTGAATGCAAAGTCAAACAACTCCAACTTACCAACATCGTATTAAATGAACGCTATTAAGATTTAAACAGGAGGAATCTCAATTAATGAAGTTTTCACCTTGAATTCTAATTGCTATTTCTTAATAACCATCTTCTATATGCTCAGTGGCAGAGCATGCTGTATGATTAACTGTGATTTTACCCTTCAAAAAAAGACTTCGGCAAAACTATTTAATCATTTTGAAGTATCTAATTTCAGGTAGGATTAAAGTGATTTAGCAGCTGTCAAAGTGGTCAAAGCATTTAAAAGAGGAGGGGAATCAAGTGTCCCTCAAATGTTTCAAATGTGTCCCACCTTTGTTCTGACCTGACACCTCCCCAGTGAGAGCAGCCACCTCTGCTGAGTCTTTCTACCTGCACTTGTGAAGATGATTATTATTCACCGGAATGTATTGCAATATTTCTGTATCCAATTTCGACAGTATTTTGATTACCAATGACTCTGTTCTTGTGTTTTCAACCTCACACTAAATGAGCTCTAAACAATACAGTTAAAACTGCAAACAGTGAAATGGTGCTGGTTATGGCCCCCGAAGGAGACTGCGGTGTTTCTTTAAATGTTTCCCTTGTATTCTTGCCTGTTAAATACATGTGAATGCAAGTCTTTACCTCATTAACATCTTCACTGTCCATTATAAACCCGATTGTCATGGAGCTCGATGATCAACATTTTCCCATTCTAAGCACATCATCATCCGCCACGTCCAGGTCAATTGGTAAACTGAGCCGGGTGAGGATTAAGAAGATGCCTCAGGTGGAAAAGTCATTGCTTTTCACTTCAATACATTTTGTGCATTCCCAAACGCATCGTATTCCTAATAAAATATTCATGCCTCCCATTTGAAAAGCAGATTTATAGAGACATGTTTTTAAACCTGAGAGGTTCTCAGACAACAATTGTACTATAAGGATACTACCTCAACCTGTGATATAGTGTGAACCCAATGGACATTATGTTTGCTCTGCTTTCATTAAATGGCCAGTCAATCTCCGAAGGAAATGCAACATCTGTTCATTTTCTTCTTTGTGTTTTCAGACTTACCTGCACTACACCTGCATGTTGCCATGGCACCGCTACCGGTCAGAAAACCTAAAGGGTACCTTTAGCAGCTCAACACTTAACAGCTGGTGTAATGAGAAGTGAGCCGCAATAAAAAACACTCCATTTGCAAGTCAATCAGAAAGCTGACCCTCAACATTAGCCATGGTCTCAGAGTTGTGCTTGAAATAATAAGATGGTGCATTCAAGCTGCTGATGTAATGAGATCGAGCTGCCAGGAAGCATCTCAGCATCAGAAAACTGCTCCTCAGGCCCGAGAGGAAGCAGAGGAGGAGAGTTAGGAGCCTCTCTGCTCAGTGCTGGAATGTACATTAAGTCAAGTATTGTACCTGAGTAATAATTTGACATACTTGTACTTGACATGAGTCTATGTTATGATATTTATACTCCACTATTTCAGAGGGAAACAGTGTACTTTTCACCTAACTACATTTATTTAACGTTCATAGTTACTATGTAAACACATGATTTCCTCTATTATATGATTTGAATGAACCCAGTATGTACTTATAATTGGCTCAACATATGGTTTGAAATGTTTTGAAATGTATTTGTTAGTGAATCAAAACAAACAAATAAAGTGTTTTTTCTATAATAATAGAAAACTGTGAAAAGAGACATTCTGCTCTTAATTTTGATACTTTAAGTACATTATGCTCATAATACTTCTGTACTATTACTCAAGTAGCGTTTTCAATGCAGGCCTTTCAAGAGTCGGACACTTTTTTCACAATTTTCTCTGATGTATCACCAAGATACCATTTCTGGGTTGTTGTGCTAAACATTAAACTCTGAATGGATAATATATTCATACATGCCTAGGAGGAACATGTGTGTGTGGGAAATGTGTGAGATGTTGCTTTGAAAAAGGACTTTTGCACTCCCGGTAACTTACCTCTGACCCAGACATGTGTTATAATGTGAACGGATGTACAACATGACCAATGATTATTTCAGCAAGATAGTCTGTTCTTTCTCATTTCAGCTGTGTCTTTCTCTACCTCTCCACATCCCATCATCACACTGGTTGTGACCTCAGATACTTCTTATTTCACTGTAACCTCGGGGGTCTCAGTATCTGCTATTACTTATTCTTTTCATCACCCGCCTCCAGCCTTCCATCTCATTTCCTGTCATTAATGATTCTGCAATTCATCTCTCTTGTCTCCTTCTTTTTTCATTATATCACATTATGATCTCAACTTGAGTTTTTTTTTTTTTTTCTTTGTGTGAATTACCTTGTAAACAGTCCCAAAGGCCCCAGAGCCGAGGATCTTGACCCTTTTGAGTTCAGTCTCTTTCAGGATGCGAAGCTGAGCTTGGTTTGGCGCTGTTCCACTGGGTGTTAGAGGCTCCACCAGCTAAAAACACATCAGATATCACAAAAAGAATTGAATCATTGCCTACTGTAACACACAGCATAATGACACAAGCTCCAAACAATGAGATCATTTTGTTTTTCAGACCCTCTTGTAAAGACAAGCAATTACATATAATTGACCTTTAGGATAAAACACGAAACACGTCCATGCTCAAATGTTTACTTGAATACATGTCCGGCAAATTAAATAACCATTTTCCAGTAACATTGCATTAAGAAGCACACTTTCAAATTCCTATTCCTATTATTCAATACTGTTCAAGGGAAAAAGGTTGTTTCCAAAAAACGATTAACTAATTTCAAGGAAGTCCTGCTGTGAAGCTTTTATCGTGAATTACAATGGACTTACTCCCAATTGATGTATTCTTCAAATAAGAATCATTTATTGAAATGGTGAAATTTGAATGCAATACATAATGCATCCTTTGAAACCTGTTGATCTTATCATGCATACATAATCTTAGTAAGTTACTTTTCAGTACATTAAGGTTACGTTCACATTTCAACAAAACTGATCCAATCCCTGGAGCTCCATTACCATTTCAATATCACAAGTGAGAGATGGGAACAGTTGATGGAGGTAGGTGGACGAAGATAGAGAGAGATGGGTGGAGGGGGGGGAGGGGGGGTAGATAATTGCGAAGTCTGAAAAGGGATTGACACTTTTGTTGTCTCATTACTCCTCAAGTGGAGGGACGAACAGATTTAACAGCCAGAGAGGGGGGAAGATTATATGAGGGAATGGAGGGAGGAAGATGTGGCAGAAAAAAAAACAACAAGACAGCGATGGAGAAGCGAGCGGATGAATTAGTCAGAGGATGCAAAAGCGTGAGAGAGGGAGTAATATAAGGAGAATTAGGCAAAGAATGTGAGATTAGAAAGGGAGGGAGGGCAGAGAGAGGAAAACAAAGCGGGGTGTAAATCAGCCCGGCTGTGGCCGGCAGCCTCTGTCCCTCTGGCTCATGGTTACCATTTGATTAAAAACAATAGCCATTCTTCATTTAAATGGAATAACAAATCAGGTTCTGCAGGGTGGAAACACGCGAGGCGGGGGCCACACATTCGCACACTCACTCACACCCGACTGTATGCTCTTGCACTGTGCGGGGAGCTGTCCAGCATTAGTGGAGCTGGAGATGTTGAGACTACGTAGCAAACTAGCGGAGCTGTCCACTGTCTCACTCTACACTGCCAAGGCACACGNTCAATCTAAAGGTGATACACAATATAAACTATACTGTTATTTTTTCAAAGACATGTTACATTTCAAACGCATATATTGCTATGTTTAGGACAAACAATTAAAGACTGCTTTAATTTAACAAATTCTGCAATATAAAAGTGGCAGATTTGCTTTATTAAACAGACCAGACCCAGGTTGCATACCACATCTTACTACTGTATGTTGGTCTGAAGAGCTGAAGCATTCATGCACAATGGATAACAACTGTGTTGTCTCATTCTATATCCTGTGAGAAAATGATATACATTTAGCATTACAAATTTGACATACTATTCCTAGCCTGAGGAATATGTGAATAATCACATTTTCATGTAGAATAAAGACAAAAGAGTGATTATACAAATTACATTAATTCAAATTTGAACCAGAAGATGAAGTTTCAAATAATTTTTTTAATAAAAGGAAATAAAACAAAAAGGTGGATAATAATAAAATCTATTAAATGTATATGTAAAGACATTTAGTCAAATGAAATGACACTGAGCCAGTGATAACAGCAACGCCCAGTGTGGATGAAGCTGGTGCAGGTCTTTCTTCTTTCTTCTTTTCTTTACTTCTCACTTAACACAAATAAAGAAACAGACCGTATAGTACAGCACAAACAACACAAATGAACAATACTTTCATATATTTTCACTTGTAGTATTATAATAATTGAAATGTTGGTTCTTCAGGGGGTGTTCTATCCACGCTCAGCTACCGCACCGCAGCTGCCTGCACTGTACATACAATCGAGAAAAGCTGCAGCGAGAGCAAAAGTCTGATCATTGAGAAAGAAGCAGAGAACTGCAAACAAAAATATATGTTAATACAAAGAAAAAAGACTTATAGTTTACATGATTATACACATGATTTGTTTGCAACTTATAGTTTTATTTTTGAAATTAAATGTATTTAGCTTGACTCAGCTTTTTTTCTCTTAAACTTTTAGTGTTGCTTGATTCTGAGAAAGTGTTGCTTTATCTTTATGGTCCAAAACTATAATCCCATAGGCCTATATACAGTATCTATCAAGCTAACTAATGAAAGTCAGCAACGTATCTTTTGAGCTGGATAGAGAACATTATCTATCTTTCTGTCTATCTGTCTATCTGTCTGTCTGTCTGTCTGTCTGTCTGTCTGTCTGTCAATCCAAAAGATGGCTAGCAAACATTGGCTATCTATCTAACTAACTAGCGAGCATTAGCTTTCTACTTCTACAAGCTAGGTATAAAAAGTGATATATCTACTGAACAAGCTAGCTAACTTTTCCTATGCATCAGTTAGGAAGCTTACATTTGCCACCTATCTAATAATCCAGCTAAAAAGTGTTAGCTATCACCAAATGTGTGGCTCTCAGAATTATTTGTATTTATTCTCCATAGTTTGACTTGCAGAACAGTACTGTGTTTACTTTTTGGCAGTGATAGTATTTATAAAAATGTGTTTCTTAGGCCGCTTTCCTACAGACAGTTGCACTCACAGCTCCAAAGACAGCAAAGTGGTAGAACTTGCCTTCTAGCCGTAAATACCCACACAAAAAAAGGCAGTGTGGAAGCACCTTGCAAAGCACAAGGTGGAATCAATTAGATATTGACTCTTGAATGATCAGGTGAATATCATAAAATAACTCATGCCAACGTTTGTGTACAAACTTATATTAATACTAATTAATATTTCCGCAGACTCACCCAGCCAACTTCACGGTGGAGGTGAAATCTGCCTTCCTCCAGGAAATATATGACAGAGTGAATCTGTCTTCTCCAGCTATCAGTGACACAGAGTTCTTGCTGTGGCTCAGGCGACTGAGACCTCTTCTGGTTAACCTCTCTCCCAGCCTGGTGACTTCCTTATTTAACATCGGGAAGAAAAGGGGGTGTAACAGCAGCGAAAAGATGTAAGAATTTCTTTAGAGGGTCATGGTCAATGTGATGATATGTATTTTTAAATTGATTCATACACATTTTTATCTGAATTTAGAATTACATTGCTGGACACACAACGCTTGACACTCAACAGCAACACCCAACGAGAGATCAATACAAATATTCTGCAATCCCTTCAAGGTTTGTAAAGTTTATATATTTCAGTCTTTTATTTCTCTGGCAATATGTCTCAGAAACTAATAAAGGTTATTTTGTTTTAAACAGGTCCAACGCCCCTCGAGTGTTACAGGGGTGGAAGCTTCTACATCTATCTGAGAAACACTTTCCAGAGATTTGATTTTCCAGATTTGTCCACGTTCACGTCTCTTCTGCCCCCAACACGAGAACCAGAGGTAATCAAAACATTACCTTTTTTGTATTCCCATACAGAGGATGAAATTAAGCTTGTGCTGGCTTTAATACAAATGCTCGTAGATGGGGCGCTGTTCTAGTAGTTATATTAAAATATGTACAACTATAAATATTTTTTTTCTTTCTTACAGCTCCTAAGTACCATCAGCACCTCAGAGCTGAATCATTTCCTCAGTCGACCCAATGTGATTGGCAACGAATCTGACATCTGTGTCATATTCAGAAACTACAACAACACTGCTGCCTTCCTAGAAACTGTATGTCACTCGACTGATTAGTGCCCCTTAACTTACATTATAACTGATAAGACATACCATCTTTACATATTTGTATTTTTAACATCAGATTGGTGATAACATTTGCATAAAATACATAATAGTTTAAAATACCAAATGTTATACCAGCCTCTCGTTAAATGTGCAAATTCATGTGTATGCAATTAGGAGGATGTTCCAGATGATGTGAAGATGATGACCCTCCCCTGTGTTTGGCCTTTGGCGCTGAGCAGCAACAACCGTGACGAGGTTGATTCCTGGTTTGATGTGCGGTTGACTAAATATTTTAGATTCCTCACCAAGACCCTCATCAGCTCCAACGAAGTGCAGCATGCTTCATGTCTTGCCTTCCAAAAACTGTAAGTCTCTTTTTTTCTCAGAGCGTTAAAAAACTCAGTGACAACAGGGCTGTCATTGTATTTTTTTGCTTTCAATAGGGTCTCTGTAATGGGAAATAACTTCACATACAACAACTCTGAGATTGGACAGGCTGAGGTATACACCACAATCAGCACCTATCTGGGAAATGGTAAGATTCATTTTTGAGTTGTAGATCTATAGGATTGACTTTCCAAGTCTAGTCTACCATTCTTAAGGTGGAGAGCACAACAGAAATTATATGTTTTTCTAGAACAAGCCTTTTTGATTTAGTTCTAGATAATGTAGTTCTTCAGAATATACTTTAGTAAGGTTTGATACTTTTTACTTTAAACGATAAAATAAGACTACTAGCTTTTTTATAATAAACGAGATCCCTGTGCCCCTTTACATTTATTTGAACTACATTTCCATCACAAGTAGCCATTATAGCCCTTAGACTCTGGGGATGGCAATGATGGCTGTCGAAAATCAATTTTTTGTATAGAGAAAATGATTCCTAAAAAACGCCAAGACAATTAATCTTCCTGCAAAACGTATACAATTACTCTGATCAGCTTCAGCCAAAGCTGACTACTAGCCTACTTTGGGTTATGTGCCAGTTATGAAATGCATATTAACATGCTTACCAACAATGGTTAACATTATACTGTATCTGACAAATGTAAGCATGTTAGTATTGTCATTGTGATGGCTCAAATATTTAAAAAGATAAAAATGTCTCTAACCCTAATCCTAAATGTTTTGTGTTTTCCCTGTTTCATAGGCTCTGAAGCCAGATGCTACAACGACAATGATGCAGAACTGAATTCTACCGCGTGGTTTGCCAATAACATTGGCAACTTTGTGACGTTTGCCACTGTTGATGATATCAGCAACTTCATCTCCCCCAGTCAAGTATGTCCTGATAATTGTTTTAGTACATTTACTAGTAATGCTTAAACTCAGATAAAGACATTGTTGATATAATTAAACTAGACAACGCTTTCACTTTACTTTTAAATCTACTTTTGTTTCAAAAAGCAAAGGCATTTTGAAGAATAATTTATTAATCAATGTTTTGATATATTTTTCAAGGCTAAAGTTTTCATGGTCGACCAAGCCAACCTGGAGCTCTTTAAAAACGCAGCAATTCCACAAACTGTGATCGACTACTATATCTTGACTCTTTTTGAATTCAACCCCACCTTCAACCCTCTCAAGTGAGTATCCACTTGTTTCCCAAGATATGTTTTTTGAATAGTCCATTATACAGCTAAAATGCATTGCATATAATGTATGTACTGAAAAGACGTTGTGGTAAACATTTAAGCAGGCCCTAAGAATCAGCGTGTTATCTTCTGCCTAGTAACAAGTGGTTAATAACTTTAGAAAACCACCAGCTACTATGGCTTCTGTAAATATTCTTTTTTATTCTTCTTATAGTATTCCAGGTTCTTTCCTGTGCTCTCCTGAGGTCCCAAGTTCAGCATATTCTTCTGCTAGTGAAGCTGACACCATCAAAATATTGAAGGAGCTCGAGAAATCCTGCAATGGAACAGAGGATTCTGAGGTACCAGCTCCAATGATTTCTACAAAAAAACCGAGATGGACTTATGCGTTAAACAAAAAAATCACTTATCACATTGTTTGTCATTTCACAAACCTTTAAAATGCATGAATGGGGCTTTAGTAAAAACAAAACAGGAAAACAGCAAAAAAAGCAAACAGTGACGCAACCTAGTAAGGCTAAACATAACATTGCAATTACCAGGATTGAAAATAAGTTTTAAATTGGGGATTTAGGAAAATGAACTTTACAGTTCCCAAAAAATGCTCCTACTGAGCCAGAAACCTGAATATAAACCACTGTGTTTCTCAGCAAGCACCTAAGAAGCCTGCTAGGAATTTGAGGAACAGTTGAACATTACAATATATACAAAAAAAAACAAAGATATTACATTTCTTAGCGACATGGCGGGGGTGGAACCTTATCAGCTTCCTTTCCAAAGTTTTAATTGCACAATTACAGTATAAAATATAAGTTCTTGATTGTTGTAGAATTTGCTTTTACCCTGAATTTACACCTCTTTATTTTTCTCACACTCCATGTGCTGCAGCACCTCTTTCCACCCTCTGTCTGAAACCAGAGCCCAGTCTGCTCTGATTGGTTAGCTGGCCGCCTCTGTTGTGATTGGTCAACCGCTTAGAGATGTCCCGCCCCTTAGCCTCTCACATACTATGTTATGGCGCATTTCCACTACAGCGTGGAGCGCGGTTTAAGCGTGCCGTGCCCGGCCCGTTTTTTGTTGCGTCTCCACTAGGCGTAGTTCCGGCTAGCGGGTACTTTTTCACAGTTTTTCTGGATCTCCAAAATCGAGGTTCTTTGCGGGCCAACAACCGGGCTGAGTATGCTAAACTCGTGAGAGAATCGCTGGCAACTAGAACAAAATGAACATATCTTACCGTGATTTAATTGTAATACACATTTCAAAATGATGCCGAAGTAACAACATACTGATACCGGTTAGTAAAAAACATGAATTAATGCTTTGATAAGTCTGCAAACAGACGGCAGCCGAATAACCTTTTAAAATGCGTGTTTTTGTGAATGGAGATCGGCTAAGCTAGCGTTGTATACGCTCAGACCGGCCACACTCACAACAACGGCCTATTCAGACATAAATAAACCAGCAACTGTATTCACCATGACACAGACAGTCTGTGGTTTGTACTCGTTTAACTTTTGTCTAGTTTCTAGACTGTCTGTGTCATGGTGAATACAGTTGCTGGTTTATTTATGTCTGAATAGGCCGTTGTTGTGNAAGTGAGATGTCTCACCAGACGGCCCTCCTTGCTATGGTGAAGCGAGAAGAGGTGCTTATTTTGAATGACGCATGCGGCGTAGCGCAAGCTACTTATAGGGGGTAGATTCCCTGACGCTGACGTCAAGATCACCAGCCAATCAGGATTGGCGTAATGAGATTGATGCTTCTGTTTGCTCCGCGATGAGGCGCATCCCATAGTGAGACATCTCACTTCATGTTACTCTGAGAACTGGGGTTACGTAAGTAACCTATAGTTTTTGCTGCTTGATATTAAAATGTTCCATTAATACTCTTGAAGAGAAGTGTGACTGCTATGACATTATTTACATTATTTACAGAGATTGAAGGATAGACGGAATGTGTTGCTAGTTAGTGATATAAGGCACGCACTGCCAACTACTAATCACAATCATTTTTGTTCCAATCATGAAAAGGAGGATTTGGTTGCAAAATAAACATAAAGTCAGTTCCATGAAAATATTCCAGCTCCAGAAAGGATGAATTCGGCCCAAAAAAAGCTATTTTGTTGTCATCAATTCCTGTAATGGCTCATAGCGCCAAAAATATATATTGAAAAAGAAAAATCCGGTTTGTATTATTCAACTTCATGCAACCCTTGAGTCGAAAAGTTTATGTTTTCAATTAATTAGGATTAACAGTGTATTAATGTTCTCATTATTCTGCAAATTGTTAAACAGTGTGACTCCATAGTTGGTTTCAGCACCTCAGTGTAGAGTGAGACAGTGGACAGCTCCGCTAGTTTGCTACGTAGTCTCAACATCTCCAGCTCCACTAATGCTGGACAGCTCCCCGCACAGTGCAAGAGCATACAGTCGGGTGTGAGTGAGTGTGCGAATGTGTGGCCC
>NW_011341714.1:21739-32044 GCF_000735185.1 Notothenia coriiceps
GTCACGGCTCCGCCTACACTGCGTTACTATAGTTACTACCCCAGTTCCTAAACTGTAATGGAAACGAGGCATAAAGTGAGCCTGGCCTAACGAGGCCTAGCCATACCGTACTAAGCCGAGCGAGGTCCTGCAGTGGAAAAGCGCCATTACAGTGCTAGTCAAAAGATGTGCGAGTGTTACATAGTGATGTCACTATTTTATGGAAGTAAACAAAGGACTATAATCGAGGCACTTCAGGCAGTGGGGGGAATCTGTGGAAGAGAAACTCCCTCTGGGGGGAACTTTGGGATTTTAGCCTTTGCAGATCATTCACTTAAACCTATATAACACACGAAAAGCATAATATTGCCCCTTTAATGCTTTTTATACTGTATATCATTTAGCTTTTTATATCTGTAATATTCATAGACTTATATGATACAGATACATTACACTTTACTGCTTCTTTGCACTTTTGGTTTGATGCTAACTGCATTACGTCATCCCATTACTTGTGCCCTTTGCAAAATTGGATCTAATATAGATGTATGTACAGTTAACTTACCTTTGCAAGCTTGCTCACATCTTTAACTCGTTCCCCATCCCACTCTGACATCAAACAGGTATCAGCTGTTCTGGCATCCAATATTGAGACCTTCACACCGGAGACGTTTTCGACCTTGGGCAGTGCAAGTTCGGGCCTGAGCAACACCAAGATCTCTTCACTTTCCCCCACAGTGATGGTTTCCTCTCTGTCCACCCTCGGCACAGTCAGCACCTGGAACCAGCGGCAGGCCAACATATTTATCCAAAAAATTATTTCTTCAGGGTACTTGGTAAGGGCTTTACAATCCACGTCGTTGTAACTTCTCGCTGCATATTATCCCAATGATTACACAGTTACATACTACATAACTAATTTATGATGCTGATCGATATGACTGCACATATTCCCTTAATTCTCCTTAGCAACAATCTTTTCTCCACAAGCGGCTTGCTGGGGAAAATTAACAACCCTGGAATGTCAAAAATCAGAATCCAGTATACAACTAAGCCACGTAATAAGAAAAAGTAGATGCTTCAAAACCCAACAGTGTTCTGATTTTCAATGTTGCTAATGAAATTTACTGACTCTGGCAATGATAAATGTATACAGATCAACGTCGGATCGCGTCTGGAATCCCTCGGCACGCTCGTTGCTGGAGTTCCTTCAAAAACAATTGAGAATATCCCAGCCACTGAGCTATCCAGCATCTCTCAGAACACTGTCTTTGTTAACAACATGATTGCAGCCCCGACAGTCATCCAACAGATCTTCGTCCAAAAGGTACTTTTGATTCTCTCACAACATTGCTGACCAAAGATAAAAAAATAATTGTTATACCCTGCCTTATCTACTGTATATTAAAGAGTAGCCTACAAACTACAAAGTTTAGGGCAGTGTCCATTGGCTACTAGTGGTGTGAAGGAAACTAAATATATGTTGTCTTACAAACTGAAGGTTTTCTCTAAAAGTTTGGCGTAAGAAAACAGAAGATGAACAATACAGGTGCATGCTGTGCAGTAACATTGTATGCTATAACCATCCATTCTGCCAAACTCTCCCCAGTTCTGCTTTAACTCGGACTACAACACACACAGAGGGATAGTGACTTCATTGTATGATCAAGTAGACATAACTCCCCCAAATATTTACGTAGCAAATAGTTAGGTATTGCTATATAAACCCATTGAATGCCATTTAGATTTCATTCCTTGTCGATTTGGAGACTACCTATTTACTGGAGGTAACAGGAAATACTGTTTGTAAGACATGTTCCAGAATACCGGGGGATATAAATGTGTTTATATGCAGAAAATAGCATTCAAGAACTTAAACTTGTTTTGTATGTACTCACTCACTTACAGGAGTATTGTGTGATGATTTCTGATTTTGACTCTTATCTGTGATCTGGTAGATCATCTCTCTTGACCAAAGTGCAGCTAGCGTGGTGCAGAATGTCCCCGATGCCATGGCAACTGAGATTCCATCTTCCTCGCTGGTATTCTCTGGGCCTGTGGACATCAGTAAGATCAACAAGAAGACATGGACAGGAGAGTAGGTCAGTACGTAGCTCTACAGACAACATATTTAAACTGAAGCTGCAGATATGCCATACTCTATAATGTCTAAATTAACCAATCAGAATTGAGGACTCAATTAAGACATGTAATAACATCCAAAAAGCGGGGCGTGGGAAGTAGAGGTGCTGAGGGTGCTGCAGCACCCCCTGGTTGAGGACAGGGGATCTGCACTTCCACAAGATTAAATACAAATATAAATAATACACAAAAAACGAATTTTCGTTAACTTTAGTCTAAGTTATCTCAGTGGGTCTTAAACGGTTTGGCACACCTTTATGATTATTAGGATAAATAAAAACAGGTTTGAAATCATTCCAATGTATACAGTAAACCACAACTATTGTTTAAAACTGGAGAGATTACAAAATATGCATACATAAATGTTAACTGGTGAAATAAGATATAAATTAACCACAAAAATAAAATAAGTTAGCCTACATTTATTTGTTATTGGCTATGGTAGGTTATTGGAAATGTTCACATACTTATTTGATTAATATAGATTGATGCATTTTACTTTGAAATGTTAAAAAAAATCAAAACATGTTTGTTATTAAACATAAACATCAAAGTCTAATCCAGGGTTGGAGTGCCTTGGTAGCTGAAAGTTTAAAGTGTAGTTAAGATTCTGAACCCCACATTTCTGTGTGAATGTTAGTCTCTGAGCAGGTGGCACCTTGTATGGCAACCTCTGCCTCTGGATGTATGTGAATAGGTGAATGTTGACTTATTATACTTAGTATATGTGAAAGCACTTTAGGTGGTCACAAAGACTGGAAATACATGCAGTAGATTATACACTAATGTCACATGAATACAATCTCCCAAGCTCGATTCCAACTGTGGGAACGTCATTATTATTAATTATTTCATACCCGTATTTAGCTTGTCGTTTTCATTCTGACTCTACTCATTAATCACTCAACTAAAGGCGAAAAATGGCCATATAATACACAGTAACTCTCCTTAATGTTTTTACCCAAGGTTATAATATATAGGACTCAAAACACTTCAAGCTTTTCTAACACAAAGGATATACACGGACAAAGTCACCATATTGTAGCCTGTTGCTTTAAAGAGATAATTAATCAATTAAGTACTTTTTGACATTGTTCTGTCTGTTCTTCTAGGCGGCCATGTTTTTTGAGTCACTGGGCGAAACAGACTTTGACACCGAGAAGTAAGTGAACAATTTTCACAATAAAAAATGTTTCTCCCCACAGAAGAATTTTCACGGTCTATTTACCTGTGTTATTGTGCTTTTTCAAATTCCCCCTGCAGGCTAAATCCAACTGTTCTGCAAGGCTTCACATGTAACACAGTGCGGAAAATGAAAAAGAAAAGGGTCCGAGGGCTGATCCGTTCCTGTAGGCCAAGGAAAGGCAGGGCAAAGGTGAAGCTGGAGGAAACACAGGTAAATTACTATATCCCTTTATCTGAGTTGATAACTGAAATAGATATGATGTATAACACCAGAGTCTTGCATTTAGGAAAACATTAGTTGTTTGATTGAGTAATAATAAATGTATGCACTATTTTCTACAGCTGACGTGCATGTACAACCAGCTCAAAGGAAACCTCTCTCAGGACTTTGTAGATTATCCATCAGACATGCTCATCTACCTAAAGTTAGTTTTCCTTGAAACATTTTATTTTAATGAACCCCTTATCGGCTTAATATAGAACACATTTTCTTATTTTTTACATATCTGTTTATTACAGCATCAAAGATGTCCAGGGTGCCAACTGCAGGTCATACTTTACCGCATTGGGTGCTGCAGACTTCACTGTGGCCTCCAGTGTTTTAAACAAAGACTCGGGGCTATTCAGCGAAGCCCAGAACTGCTTGGTGAGTGCCGTTAAAAGGAATGTTTGCTAAGGGTTATAAGGAAGGATGTAATGTGTTATAACGTGTTGTATTCATTGTAAAATATAACTTTTATTGCAAAAAAAACATCAAATTAAGCTTAAATAACCAAATGGAAACCGTAAGTTATAACTTGTAGGCCTACCTATGGCTATACAGAGTGGTACGATGGTGATGTGTTTTTGTAGGCCGTCCCGGAAGTTAGCATTGCAAGGGCTTCCCCGACTAAAAGCAATGGGATTTGATTGCACAATATTGCAGAAAATACACTTTTTTTGCCAACACACGTTAATCATACTTGTTTTTGAAGGGTAAATACAATCGACAGAAATAAAAAGCTAACGTTAGGCTAAAATCAAACTATACCACGGCCGCATGGCTATACCAATTCGGTTCAGAATTGATTTTAAACTCCTTTTATTTGTTTTCAAAGCCCTAAATGGGCTGGCTCCGGCCTATATATAGACCCTCCAGAAAACGCGATTCTGCGATCGCAGAATTTACCGCATAATCAGCAAAATGGCGCAGATTTTTAAAAGGCCGCATATTTATCAAAAGGCCGCATAATCCCCGCATTTTTCCACACAAAGTTGAGAAAAAAAAAGTGTGAGTGTGTGAGATTATAGCCCAATTGCTTTTACAATGAATAAACATTGAATGTGTTTAATTGAATAGTAAAGGGTTTTAACGTTAGTGGCAGGTTGTGTGTGAGAGAGAATAAATAAGACAGCCCAATATTTAAAAATTTTTTTATTCTTTCCCCCCGCATATTTAGCATATTTCGCAACTTTCCGCATATTTCGCAACTTCCCGTAATTTCACCGCATAAAATCACATAAAAACCCTGCATGTTTAATCGCATAATCAAGGATTTTAGCCCGCATAATCAAGGAATTTTCGTTCTTTTCCTTTTTCGGCTTTGTGAATGTCTAAACTTAAACGGTGGTCTTCAAAAGACAATTTATTTCTCCACGAAGGCTGCCAGAAATGGTCCCAAAAACGCTAAGGACCACTCACTGTAGGGACTTTGTCTTTACAAAAATTTAAGACAGAAAGACTGGAACTATGGACGAACCAACCACATCCAACAAATAATCCTACAGCTAAACGACTTAAATCGTAAATTCTAGATATTTTATTTTCTCTGAGGTTTTTTTCCCAACGATACTCAACCCTATTTGTTACAATATGATGCGTACAATATTCCGGTTGTTTAAACTTTTTCCTTGTTTTGTGTTTGTCAAAAACCAGGCAGGCGATTTAACCAGACTAAGTTCATGGGACACACCGTGAGTGGGGCCTGAACAAGGGTGACTTTATGTTTTGTTAGAAATTTTATGTTCTGTACATTAACTCCTGCAGTTTAGAAACAATCATTTCACATAGTTAATACGTTGCGTGTCTCAACCGAACTTCTAGAAGTAATGACTACTTTTCGTCGTGACGTTTCTCTATGACTTAATTAAATTCAACCGAAATAAACTTTGATTTTTAATTCTTCACTTCGAAATTACAGCGTGACACCAACGATTACCCCTTTTATTTATTTGTCAATAACATAGGGAACCCAAGTACAGACCATTCCGATGCTTCAAGAAACAAGAATAAACTGTTGGACGTATTCTTATCCGTTTTCACTCGGAGCGTCGCCGCTTTGGTACGGCGCAGTGTATTAACCAGGCGTATTCGCGTATCCCACGCGGCGTAACGCCGGAGGGAGGCGTTCCTAACTCCAGGGGGAGGTCGCTCCACTCCGGGGAGGCGCTCACACTACGTTTCAGTTACCCTCGCGGGACGGGCAAGCTTTCGTGACTGAAGGTAGTCGCAACACATCTTCGGCTGCGAATATATCTCACCGCTTCAGGAGGAGAAGGCCACCTGGAGGTACCCTGGAATAAAGCCTTTTAATACACTAACTGTCAGTTACCTCTCTCTTTCTAATAGAAAGCTAGGACAAACTCCAACACGTGCTTAATGGTGTATACTAAAACAGTTAAATTTTCTATTAAAACGGTCAGTTTTTTTTGTTTACACAGCATTTTGACACTTCATCCTTGCCTACACACAAAACACACTTTGCCAGTTACTTGAGTTAGACGACAGAGCGTCCTTTTTGTATGCCAGTGGTTCTACCGGTAGTGATGACAGAACGATTTGCTCCCTCCAACTGATGGGAGTGGATAGTGGTGTTACTTTGTGCGGTCGTCTTACATACGTCTTCCGTACGGACGGACGGACGGAGGAAACTAAGAGAGACTTGACGGACTAGACCAAATTTACAAATTACAGTTGGTAAACACGTCTCATCGTACTTCATGTTTTCTAGCGCTACGATTACCATCGCAATCGCAGATCGTAAAGAGGGGCCCGAATTTAGCACATAATGATGCTTACTAGTGTGGCTACACTGTCAATGAGAAGTTTCCCAAGTGCTTCTTATACTGATGAGAGAAGTGGCAATTTGAAAACCAATGAATTTACAGTGGAAGTACAATTCCGATTATTTTTACTGTTCCGATTCCGAGCATCTACGATTGAGTTGCACGAACGACTGATCGATCCACATCGATTGAACTAGGTCCGGTGAGCGACCAGGGAAAGTAGTCTGCCCCCCTTGCGCTTTATTGTTCGGTTCTGGGTAAACGACCAATACTATTGGTTGGACCATGATTCCGTGTGGTCCCGTAGAACAATTTCAATAAGAATGATAGACGAATATAAATCGCCTCATCCTTTTGTTAACACTGTCAGTCAATACTGTAGTCAATGCGCTGAGACCCTGAACATCAGAAAGATAAAGGCATAAAAAGTATCAAAATATCAAGTTGTCAAAATGCTTTTGACTGAAAAAACTGTACCTTTAATAAAAAAAGTTCTAACTGTTTTAAGTATACACATTAAACACCGTGATTTAAGTTTACCCTAGCTTTCTATGCAAAGAGAGGTACTGCAGAGATATGTATTAAAAGGGCTTTATTCCAGGGTACTTTGGGCCTTCATCGTACCCCGCACTGAAGCGTGAGATATGGTCAGGTGGCGAATGCCATCACTAGCATAGTTAGTTTAGCGTTCAAAAAATATATCGTGTAAATTTGCTAAAAACCAGCTCGGTTTGCACCGGACATGTATTTTATTTTTAGAACGTTATTTTTTGTGAAAATAAGTTGGTTTAAGTTGTCATGTTTATTTTTTTAGTGTGTGTCCCCTTTACATTACTCAGCACGAGGGCGAGGTCTGATCTCCGGTCTCTCTTCTTCACTCAGAAATCACATTCTAAATTTCGACCAGTCGCGCTGGAATTTCGAGACCGACCCACACATCGCTAACTCTCCTCAAACCGATATATTATTGGGAGGTCTTTTTGCGCCCGTTTTTAGGAACTANTGTCGATAATGAAACAATATATATTGATCAGCACTATAAGTAGATTTGTTTAAAAAGCTGTTGTGCAAGTGAAATCCTTTACATACACAGCAGAACAGACTTTAGCACATGTCGTTAAGCAACACAATAATAAGTGAGTCACCACTGCCGTCATACAGGGTGGTACATTTCTTCCTAGCTCCTCTGAATGCTACTTCAATACATTTTTTTTAAATACTCCCTGTTAAAAAAAGGCACCACTTTCGACAGATAACACTTAACACTGTTTGCAGCACATTCTGCTTTTTCATTAGGAATGACAGCATGCTTCTTCCTCGTGCTGTTTTCATAATGGTCTTCACTAACTATGCAGTAGAAGTGTAAGTATGATCACAAGCCATATCAGGGCTATTTTGTCATTAAAGAAGCTGTTTGCAAAGACACTCCACTGACACTTGTGTGCTGTGAAGAGAGGGAACGCGGTGAATATATGGACACATTAGTGCATTATAGTAGATGATGTGCTCTTCTTGTTCCAACACAAAGGAAAGGTGATTTCTCTTCTAATGGCATGGTCCCTTACCTCTTTTTACAGAAGTGTCCTCTCCAGTATACAATGGCAAAGTCAACACCTGAGCCTCTGAATTTCTTTCGCTTTCTCCACCTCCGCAGTCACCATCTGGAGACGTGGAGTCTCATACTCTTTCTTTCAGAGTGGCTTTCTCTTATTTTGTACAAAATGTGCCCAGTGTGTGGGATGCACACAAACTCACACTGCCACAATACACACTTAGACACACACTCATATCCAACAATGTAATCCTGCTAACTCAGAAAAAACACCCTCAGGCATTTCCTATGTTTTGATGTTGTTTTCCTCTTAAATTAATTAAATACTCGTCTTCAAGATTGTCAATTTTATGAAGAATCTGTCAAAGAAAAAACATATACTTTTTCTTTGGTCCCCTACTCGTGTTAATCTTCCCCCTCCTATTTCTCCACATGTTTGTAATGGTTTTGATGGTGTAAAGCCCAATTTATATAAAGTAATTTTTCACAATTAAAAACAACCCAGCAATATTAAAGGTTTAGGACAGGGAAAGTGACATACAACTGTGTTGGGAAAATACTAAATGTACTCTTCCAATATCAGAGTAGCTGATGATAACAAAGGCCAAACTGTAGCCGTGTACGTAACAGGATGTATGATCGCCTAGAAGAGCGTCAGCACACTGTGTTAGGCATATTATGATAGCTATGTGACAACAATGAGCAGGATGATTCAGCCTCTATGGAGATAGACATATGACAAGCATGATCATTTCTGACGTGGGTCTTAGCTAATCTGAACTAAACATTGAATACTACTTTGAACCGGTATTCCTCCATCTTGTGACTGTGTGACACCCTCTCTTGTATATAAAGCATCTGAAGGACACTGTTCAGGAACTCATTGTCTCATGTGCTCTGTGTGTGATGACTACTTCCATTCTTGCAAGGATAATAAATACATGTATCCTGATATTGAAGCTCAAGCCGGTGATGAGTGATATTTTTCGAAAAATGGTGTAAAGCCTAATTTATGTAAAGTAATTTTCCCAATTGAAAACAACCCAACAATATTAAAGGTTTAGGATAGGGAATGTCACATTCAACTGTCACTAATGTCTATTCATTTACAGTGACTCCCATTCTTCTGATCTGCCAGCAGTTTGTGCTCACCTCTGTCTCCAGGAAGCGACGGAGTGCTCTCTTCTTCTTAATGTTCTTCCGTCGAACAGACACGGCTACGCTCAGCCCCATGATCACCACCAAGAAGAGGCCGCCAATCACCCCTGCTGCGATCAGAGGGGTTCTGAAGATTAAAAAAAGGAGTAGTTGAGTAGGAGTAGAAAAGACAAAAAGATAAAAGTCTGCATCGTTTTTATGCTGCCATTTGCACACTGAGAATAAATAGGTAAGCAAATAAACAAACACATTAGAACTTGTCTTTAAGCATATGCTTATGTGGGCTATCCTCAAAAAGTGTATCAACTTCAGTTTATTTTCTACTAAGCTTCATCTGGTTACAAATATCCCTCGATGCCCTCTCATTAAAATCATGGCTGAGATCAAAAACATGGAAATAACCATCAAAGCGAATTCTCGGCAGCATACTGACGCTGTCATTTGAAATCAAGCCTCTTAAAAATGTTCTTGATATGCCCTGCAAATTGTCTACAGAGATGCTGCATACATGAGGGAGTAGAGCTTATCTGACACCGCTGCCACCTTTTTTCTTTAATTTGGTAAACACATATGTGACCTGCTCCATCGAAATCAGTCGCATTGACCCGAAGACACATTTTGAGTTGTATTCACTGTTGGAAAGAAGAGATTCCTAGCTTTCTAATGATATCAGGATTGTTTTTGTACTCCAAATATTAAGCGAAATATGTCACATTATATAATGACTGTCACCGAGTCATCATTTTGAGAGAAAGGCCTTTAAAGTTTTCTCTTCTCTGGAATCCATCGATCTGATTGATTATTAGCGGAGAAAATGATCAAAATACTACGGAGGGAAGATATTTTCGTTTGGATTACTGGTCTGGGGGAAGCTCATGTGTGTGTGTGTGTGTGTGTGTGTGTGTGTGTGTGTGTGTGTGTGTGTGTGTGTATACGTGTGTGTGTGTGTAATTTTGCGTTTGCGCGTATTGTGTTTGTTTCCCGGGGAAAACCCTCACGAGAAACACCGGCTGTTGTTAGGCCTGCTGTGACGTTAAATTACTCCGTTCTCCGCTTGTAATTATGCCGTTACAAGCTTCAAAGTTGTATTTATCATCTGAATTTGCCGAAACAAGTTTAATATTCTGAAAGCCAAGACTTTGTTTAATTTAAATCAGATTAAAACAAACTGTAACGGACCCTGCCGTGTTATCTATGATTACTATACGCCTTACACTCATAATTTCAGCCGGAGGGAGGGGAAG
>NW_011341714.1:34612-37859 GCF_000735185.1 Notothenia coriiceps
TCAAAAAAGTCAGTTTTTCGAAAAATACGCAACTAGAAAGACTACAAATCCCAGAGTTGCGTAAGTGATGTCATAACTGATGTCACAATTGTTTTCCTCTGCTAAACATAAGAGATATATAAGATAACTTTAACAAGATGCCTGTGTGCTTAGTACCAGGCTGTAATCATACCAGCAATGGGTCTTGCTCGTTCTTTCGCTTCCCGTCTGATGAAAGGACCAGGAGTGGCTGGATCAAGTTAGCTACCTAGCTAGTAGCAAGCACGTTAGTTAGCATTACAGCCTTAGCCTTGTCATTTTTATTAGCCTTAACATGAAGTAACATTAAGTAACCCAAAATGTTAAACGGTAAGAGTAGTAGTCATATTTCGTGAACCCTTTGAAGAGTACTGTCACATCGGTGTGATCATTCTATAATACACGATTTAAGCCCGGGGGAGAAATGCTAACGCTAACGCTACATTAGCATCGGCGATCTTTTGTACTTCATGCTATCTGCACAAATGGTTGACATTAAACATTAAAAAGATCAGGCAGTTCAGAGAGAATCAAAGGAAGGCAGGCAGGCAGGCAGCTTTGCATGACATTCTGCTGGCCGTGTTTCATTGTGGTGATAGTGAGGGTAGTCAATCCCTTGTTTAGCAAGACAGTAGTGATGGCCATCTTGGTGACGTATGTTGTTCTGCGAGACCAGAGATGAAGTTCATTGACCGTTTCACACAAAAAAATGTGTTACTTCACAGTTTTACGACACATTTGTTTTTTTTGACTGGCAAAATTATCTTTTAAATTGACAAACATCATATGTGTAATTCGTGGCACAATTCAAACAGGATCGAAAGATAATCTTTCTCTCTCCATTGACTTCAATACATAATTTTTCCGAAATAAGGTCCCATGGAGGTCCACCGGAAGAGGAGGGACTTCGCCACTCTATATAAAGCGTCGGCCTTTACACAACTCTGATGGAAGTCAGTTTTCAACGGGCAGGGCGTCCCATTGACTTGCACTCACCTCGCGAAGGGGGCCTCACCTCGCGGAGGGGGCCTCACCTCGCGGAAGGGGCCTCACCTCGCGGAGGGGGCCTCACCTCGCGGAGGGGGCCTCATCTTGCGGAGGGAGCCGCAAATGCGGCGCACCTATGCGCTTATGCGGCACAATTAGTGTGACGCGGCATGGTTTCGCCGCTGCGAGGCTCCACTTTTGCCTATTCTTATGCAGGTTGTAAAATAAAACAAAGACACTTCGTAGCCCTTACCAGCATGAACCAAGACTACAATAACTGTTTATTATTTTCCCCATTATCAACCACAGTGCACATTAAAGCTTCACTTCTTCAATTTTTACCTTTCACAATAAAAGCCCAACTTAAATTAATTCAGTACTTCCTCTTGCACCGCTGGCCCTGCTTTTCACTCCAGTAACCTGAAGATCTTCAGCCCACCTCTGTGCAGTTGCAATAATTGACTACACTTACTAACAAAGATTTGACGTCCTCATTACATGTCTTGTTATTTTAAAGATTGTTTTGTATTTCAGTGGGAACAAGTCGGGGTGAGTGCCACACAGGGTACTTGAATCAGACCATTTAGCGAGACGGACAAAAACTGTTTGTGTTTTGTTCCTTTTATCAAATTTGTTGGCTTATAACATGCGTAGTATAACATTGTTTTATCCACAACTCATAGCAACCTTTTTTTGGAGTCTCTTTTATGTTTATAGATCTTTAATGCTAATTCAGCAAATCGACATCCTACACCACCAAGCAGGTATCAAGGCAGAAAGACAGAATTTAAAACATTTCTGTTTTCAGGGATGTCACCACCTGGAATGCAAAAACCCTGGTAGACCTCGGAGAGCTACCTCTTTATTTAACAGAAAACTTCTGGGGCAAATTCAAATCTGTAAGTGTTTCGCTTTTTCCTTTTTCTTGTTAAGTCCAATAATATTCATCTCATTTCATAATTTAAAGTACCTTGTCAGAGACACGTGATTAAATAGAACAATTCTTGATTTTTTATTTTTATTTTGAAGAAAACAAAGAAAAGGTTCCTTAAGACCTTTATGCCAAAACAGAGGAAGAAGAAAGTGAGGAAGAGTAAGCTCAAGAAGCTGTTCAAACATATCAGTGCCCGCAAGACAAAACGAGGAGCAGGTAAAGAAGGAGGCGGCTGATAGCCACAGTGTTAGCCTCAGTATTTGTTTGTATTTATTACATAAAGAGACACTGGTGTATCTCACTGTACTATATTTTCCCCTCTCACTGGTCAATTATTTTCAAGGCTGCACTGTGGGCGACATCACCCAGATGACAGTCAGTGACAACGCCTTCCCATTTGGCTACGACCTGATGCAATTCGACCTCTGCCTGGACATCCCCGTTCTAAAGGACAGCCTGGACTCTTTCTGCCAGAAAGTGGACGACAATGACTTTCAGACAGTCATTCTGAGGAAACTCAACGAGGTACCTTTTGCAAATACAATGTGAAATTGTGAGATTACTTAATGTACACTATTTCTTGAGATATGCATATAGTATATGCCATTACACACTAGTAATGGAGTTAAGAAATAAGAAATAATTGGACAAAAAAAGTGTTTTTCATGTCTTCGAAGGTATATTTGTAAAATCACATGGTTATTTTAAGTTTGTTGGAAAGAAGATTGATTGATGGATGGATGGATGGATGGATTGATGGATGGATGGATTGATGGATTAATGGATGGATGGACAGACAGACAGAAAGATAGATAACGTTCTCTATCCAACTCATAAGATACATTGCTGACTTTCACTAGTGAGCATGATGGATAGACAGCTAACATTCCCGAACTCAATTATACTATGATAGACTGACTGACAATGATTATTGAATTTGGTCTCTAATGGGGCTTTCACACCAACGCGGTTCCATGGCCGGTTCGGAGCTAGAGCCTGAAAAGCACCATTTTTTCCTGTTCGCACCGCAGCGGAGCCGCCTCTAAGCTCCGGAATCCGGTTAGTTTCAAGCACCAAAACATTGTCGGTCTAGAAGCAAGAACCGCATACGTCACGCTCACGTCGGAGGGGGGCGAGATTAACCTCAGCTAACAGTTAAAGGCGAGTACGGCAAATAAAAGTGGTAACAAGCAGTAGCGCTGAGTAAAGTGACTAGAACGCAACCACACACTTGTAAAAAAAAAACACACTTTATAAAGTCAGGCAACACTAACAAGGCTTTGTGTGATTCTGTTTTTTTGTATCTTA
>NW_011341714.1:37904-41300 GCF_000735185.1 Notothenia coriiceps
TGGCCACGAAAAGTCCGAGATCGAGGGCTTGGCCGGACTTGGTCGCATACACACTTTGGGGTAGACACACTCCTGGAGGGAAAGAATTTTGGGAGAGTACGGACCCTGAACAGGGGGTAAATTGGGAGTTACGACGACGTCATAAATTGAGTCTACAGACAAACAACTCCCATATGTGGTTTTGGAATACCCCCTTAGTGATCCGTCTACTGGGGGGGAGGGGGGAGACATGATGCATAAATACGAACCAAACATACTACACACCTCTATAGCTCTGGTCCTACATCATGTAGAACTAGAGTACAGGTGATTTGAGAGTGTGTGTTGCCGTTGCGTCGTGCGCTGCGTGCGTGCGTGCGTGCGTGGCGTGCGTGCGTGCGTTGTGTGTGTGTGTGTGTGTGTGTGTCGTGTGTGTGTGTGTGAGAGTAGTGTCCTGTCGTCCGGAGATTTAATCTCCACCGTCAAACTACCACCTACGTAAGACGATTTGTCGTCAGTACTAACGTTCAAACGTTTGGGATTTAAATTCTAGACCTTCGTCCTGTTGTTTTGGGTCTTATTATTCACATACCAAGTCGGTAGAAATGAATTTTGATTAAACTGTCCTGCGGTGTGACACGTATTGTTGGCAACAGGTCTCTTTTTAGGCAAGTTAACACATCCCTAGCACAAATAAGCGGTATCACCACTCCAGTCTACATAAAGGAAGAAAGAAAGTTGCTGGGAGTTGCGCCTTACTTTGACCATGCGTTCGCTGTTATTGATCATTGTGGAGAGCATGCAGACGTTTTGTTTTGTATTATAGCAGCTATCGGATGGAATCAATACATGGGCTGCACAGGTTGTCATGTCCGACTATCACAAGTAGAATCATAATGAAAAATACGCCGGTAAAATGTGCCTGTAGAAAACGGCTTATGCCACAATAGGATAGCAACAACAAGTAGTCAAGATAGTCAGTAGCTTCTGTTGCTATGCTAACATCACCCATTTTATACCAGAGGACCTTTCATAACAGCGTTGTGATGCCAAACAGCGTCAATTCATACTGAAACACATTCACTTATGGGGAATTGGGGATATGTATCAGCTGCTTGTGTGACAGTCAGACAGTGAATATTTACAGCGGCCGCTGCAGTGTGAGCTAGCCCAGAGCTAACGGGAGAATAAACTCCGGTTGAAGAGCAGCATTGCACCGGTCGTTAAATGCCGCTGAAACACATTAATAAACAATGCACCACGGCACTCTGGAGAAAAGTATAAGGTTGGAGAAGTCGTTATTTAATTTGATTAAATTAAATAACGACTTCTCCAACCTTATACTTTTCTCCAGAGTGCCGTGGTGCATTGTTTATTAATGTGTTTCAGCGGCATTTAACGACCGGTGCAATGNAGGGAGGGAGAGGCCCTCGGAGGTACCCTGGGGCCTCGCGCTTTTATATAATGAACGTTAAGTTACGCCGTCTCTCTTTTGCATAGAAAACTAGGGCGAAAACTAACACGGTGCTTACTGTGTATACTACGAAAACGAGTAAATTTTATAAAACGTACAGTTTTTTTTAATTTTACACAAAAAAGAAAAAAAAGAGAATTTTGACACTTCGATTGTGTAAAAAAACAAAACCAAATTCGGGCGAGTCGACTTGATGGTAACAGAGACCGCAGGGGCGTTGCTTATGCGCGAGTGTTGTGGTTTCTACCCGGCAAGTGCAACACGTGGTAAAGGGAGTAAGAAAGTCTTACTCTATTTTCAAATTTTGCTCCACTTTTAGTGATGTTCAGACCAGTGCAAACTCTCGTACATGTATGTGCTTCCTCAATCAGCCAAGACATTCTCGGTCGTACCCCTGGCCGAAATGTTCCAAAAGCCACACTCATTATACTCACGTTACAATTGTCCAATTACAGTCAGTTAATTCCTCCTCTTCTTTTCATTACACTGGTCTGGGCCGTATATTACTGACGTCACACGCCCGAACATTAAATACAATGACAATAGTATAATCGTAATCAACTGACCCTTTGGCAGTCTTTTTTATCAAATCGCTACAATGCTGCAGCTGATACGTATTATACTTAGGTGCCGACACAACTGTTGGAACCTGTGGTCAGTCTTCGATCTTCGATTGGATCTCTCGGTGAGATCTGGGTCTTGCCCACATGACATATGCCCACACATGAACCATTGTAATCACAGGTTCTTGTCCATGTGAGGGCACAAAACAAAATCACGAGGAGTCTAACTTCGACGGTCAAAATAATGCCTGATATAACACTAGGAAAATGTAAGAGCCAACACAGTAACTCAAATAAACGACACACACTAATTCTAAAAACCAATAGAACAGTTAAACAACCAAAGATCGTGCGACACAACTGAGGGAGACCATGTGACATACCAAAAGGATTACAATCTCTCGTAACTAATAAGTATTTGATGTGTACTCAGATCTAAGGACTGGTTTAGAAAACAACTATTTAAAGTTTTTTACATTATGTAATTTTTTTTTTTATGTTACATTTAGTGTTGGTTATGTTGGTGTTTAAATGTTTTTATAAGTCTTTAGGTTGTATGTGTCGTTCTCCTGTTTGATACCTTTTTTTTGGAGGGTGGGGGTCTAGACCTGAGTAGGAACATAACGAGAAGTTAGATAATAATCGATACATGTTTGTACCATGAATTGAAATAAAATGTCTAAGATGTACCTCTCCTAACCGCGCTACGTCTCGCGAACAGACACAACACGTGCCTCCTACATGTTTACGTCGGTGCGACGGTCGTAACCGTTTTATAACGGTACACCGTCTAGTCGAGGTGTCTTAAACTCACGGTCACCTCCTTCGGACCGTGAAGTTTTCATCAGGTCGGCAACAGAGTTGAGATGGTTGTCGTTACCTCCTTGTATGTTGAGGTAGACCGTCTCTAGTAGCGGTGACTCTTCAATCTGACCAGTCAAGACGTGACTTCCCCGCGTCGCACCGTACCGGTACCGAAAGTGGACTCGGTCTCGACGGTCGGGTTGTAGTCCGGTAAGTGGCGGCCTCGACCACTTCCCGTACAGCCCCAGACTCCGTTGCGGATCGATGCTCGTCTCAATTCGACGGTAGGTCTGTCGGCGGCAATACTGTCAGTCAATGTATTAGGATCACCGTCATGTGTCCGTACCTCCAACTTGTCGAGTACGTTAAGGCCACAACACGACTCAGACCCGTAGGGTGAGGTACGCGAAGGAGAGTACTTCTCCCACCGAACCCCCTGTTAAAATCTGCCTCAGCTACCGACAGTTGCCCTCACATTTGCTCCACACAAACCGGAAATACGATGTGAACACATACACTCACAGTCGAAACGCAACCAAGTGAATGACACCCCCCGTCGATGTACCTACAGCCTAC
>NW_011341714.1:41326-45263 GCF_000735185.1 Notothenia coriiceps
ATTCTGTGATGCGCGAGCTGATGACGTCACGTCAAGACGAGTCAACTTTTTTTTTTCTCAACTTTGTGTGGAAAAATGCGGGGATTATGCGGCCTTTTGATAAATATGCGGCCTTTTAAAAATATGCGCCATTTTGCTGATTATGCGGTAAATTCTGCGATCGCAGAATCGCGTTTTTCTGGAGGGTCTATATAACGTGGCTAAGAGACCATTCACTGTATTAATGAATGCAAACACTCAGTTGCTAACAAGCTAATACACACACGTGGATTACTCTGGGACAAACTTGGAGTACTAAGGTAATCAGTTCCTTGCAGACAGCGTTTAGAAAAGAATCCATGTGAAGACAGTCGAGTTGATAATCTTGAGACACTAACTACATACTTATTTGCTATAAAATGTCAACTTTAATTCACTCTGTGCCGCGACTTTGTCAGTCAAGTCACCACTCTGACGCACAAACTCCCTCTCCCGCCTTCACTTCCTGCCAACCTCAACCCTTGACTTTCAAAATAAAACACAATATTTATAATTATACATTTTAGTCTTTTAAACATATGTATTACACTTTCCCTTTTTAAACCGTTGTGAAATATATTTTTAATCGTTATCTTTGCATGAACTAGATATTTTAACAACACATAACTAAATTACATATTTATTATCTTGTTTTAATTTCACTGTAAGGGTTATTTTCAACCTGGTTACATCTGCAAACTAATATAACAGCAATAATATGTATCTATTAGTCCATCCCCTGACCACCGTAACTGCATTCAATGAACAGTTTTGCACAGGATGAAAGGCTGAATGAAAGTGCATTATGGTCTATAATATTTGATTTGACAATCTTAGATTTACAGTCTATGGTTAGACATTCAGTTCAGAGACAGTCTAGTCTCTTTCCACGCTCCTGCAGTAGATTCTTCCTTCAAGAATGTTCTAGTGGTATGTTTTTGTAGAAACTGTTTTAGAAAGGTGGTTGCTCTCTATATTTGGTTTCATTTTCTCCACCCCATTTACATCAATGAGGTTGGAATTGATACCAAATTAAAATCTTTCAAATTGAATTTATCATTAGAACATTCATGAAGATAGAGTTACTCCCAGAACTGTTTCATGAGACGACACTGTTTGGCTTTATTTATTATGTGTTTTGAAACAATACTTTAATATAACATAGTATGGTATGACTTTCATAAATATTTTTGGAATTACTATACTATGAAATGTTTAATGACCTACTCTAAAACTTTGTTATAACCTTTTGCAACCTTTACTGTACTCTAAATGTGTATTTAACTAAATTGAGAGTCTTTATGTTATGACTTTCCTTTGGATTATTATTATTGCAACATAATGCACTATCATTTTAATGACATACTATATTTATTGTGTAGTATTCATGTAATACTATTTGCATTAAAAAAGGAATAGTATAGTGTGTCCTAAAAGTCATGCTAAAGTATGTTGTAAAAAGTCTAATGTAGTTTGTTGAAACATTTGAAGAATCAAAGTATAGTATACTTAATTTCAGAAAAAACTATAAAGTATATAATGTCAAAAATATCCCAAGAAAATTCATGGCAAAGTATGTCTAAGATATTAGAACATAACATACTATTGCGAGAAATTCATAGAATAGTATAGTCCCCAAAAAGGCACAGTCTATTATTTAAAAAAAGGCACAGTCTATTCTTTAGGCCAAAAATATTGTGTGAAAAAAAGCACAACATAGTGTATTTGCTCTAAAATAATTTAATCAAAATTAAAACATGTCGAAAGAAAAAGCAGCATAGTATGTGGAAAAAATGTGAATAAATCCAAATAGCCAATATGAAGTCCAAAATATCCCTAAAACGACATGGTGAGTTCTCATTCATAACACTCCTTTCGATGTCTCACTATGGGATGCGCCTCAACGCGTATGCAAACAGAAGCATCAATCTCATTACGCCAATCCTGATTGGCTGGTGATCTTGACGTCTACGTCAGGGAATCCACCCACCCTATAAGTAGCTTGCGCTACGACGCAGCGTCATTCAAACACCTCTTCTCGCTTCAGAGCACATCTCGAATTATCAGTAGCCGGGCTAGCTTAACGGTCCACAGACTGAACCCAAAGCTAACATTCAGTCGACGGGCGCTTGCCGGTTACTTTTTTGCTTTGCAAGAAGACTGAACAATATTAACACACCAGTTAATATTGTAATCTGCCTTGCGCCTTGAACCGACGAGAAACTAACAATTCAGGTAAGGGAGATACCGGTCCGCTTGGAAACCTCCTACTGCAAGACGTAGTGAGCCTGCCCGCCCGCGGCCTTACTACGCCCCGTACTAACGCCCGTGGGGCTTTTTGTTACATCGGTACGCGACTTGTGACCTGCACCGAAGAGCTCGACGGCCCTTGTCTCTTGAAAGGTCGGCAAAGAGCAGCAGCGCAGCTGCTCCCTCCTCCCGACTGACGGAAGAAAAAAACGTAAGCGTAGAGTCGGGGACGTAGCTTCGAATCCCTCGCCCTCCGGCTTTATACGGGAGCACCGATACTGTTATCCGCTACAGGTCCTTGTAGAGAAAAAGGGCCAGACCTCCAAGCGAGTCACAATTCGGTGGACCAGAAGAGGACATTCGCCTCGTATTAAGGGTCCACGAAACGGCCCCCGAACCCTGACGTGTCGGCGACGGATGTGCCTCCGGTTTACAGCACTAGCGACGCTAGAGCAAGGGGTGTACGTCCAGTCCAAACGAGCTGTTCAGAAGCGCTCGTGGACGGCCGGACGGCATCTGCCAGATCGTCGTTCCTCTGCAACTCACGGGACCCGCCTGTTTCGACGCCGAAAATATCCGGGCAAGCCGTAGCGGCTGACTTTGCCCAGACGGAAACCCGCATCCGCACCGACCAAAGGACGCGAGCACGCGACAGCTGGTCGGCAAGCCAACCCTCCACCCCGACCCGGTGTCGCGCAAGGTACCCGCGCTACGCCTCGTCCGGCTCGGAAAGGTATGGCAGTGTCAGGTCGCTCCTCCGGGTGGGACCTAACCCCGAACAACGACTTTCCCGCCAAGAAGAGGTGCTCTGGCCTGTGGAGACAGGTCGTAGAGGCCTTTCTGACTTTCCTTTCGAAACGGAAGAGGCAGCGGAGCCGACGAACCCCGTTAAACGAAGGGGGAGCATCGCTCCGTAGACCTCCAAAAGCACCCCGGTGAAGTCCGGTACCCTACAAGTCGGACCTGCGTCGCGCAACTGTGTACCCGGACGCCTCAAGGTATGAATCCGTCCCGGCTTCGACCAACACCGAAAGCCGGGCCCTCTCGCCTGTAGTGGGCCTGAAAACGTCGGACTCGCTACTTTGCTTCGGCCTGGGGGTCGGACAGAACTAACGGGTCGGCCGCTTAGTCGCCTGTACTCCCGCCAGGACAGGGGCTGTTCCGAATCGAAACCGCACGGGCGTGCTTCGCCCCAATAGAGGACGGAGGACCGGCACAAGGTCGGGCTCCGGTCCTGCTCGGTCTGGACGCACCACTCAGACACGGGGACGTCTAGAATTTGGGCGTCGGCACGTATCGGCTCGGAGACTCAGGGACTGAGGAGACCACCACTCCCTCTTCCGCAGGTAGAACACCAAGCGGCGCCACAGCCGCACCTCACCTGTGCGGAATCATTGGTCCAATGCAATGAACCTCTTTTTTTTAGGTGGAACAGCCATTTAGGCTTCCTTTTCGCTGCGCGATCTAAAATAAGAAATTTCTTACTAATTGACCACACAATTATGGAAAACAAAAACATAGAGGCAGAGGAGACCACCACTCTCCTCTTCTGTCCTCTTGCAGGCTAGCGAATGGCACCACCACCCACACCTCGCTCTTCTTTTCCGATCGTTGTGCCATCAATGGTCGAACTTCTTTTTAGTTTGGAAATGGTAATAAAAGCTTTACT
>NW_011341714.1:45308-77306 GCF_000735185.1 Notothenia coriiceps
TTTCCTTTGCAGTACACAGTCACATGTGTCATAACTTGTCATGTTTGATCCAAAGGGTATTACAGGCCCGCGGGTATTTTGTGCGTGGTTATGTGTGCAATGGCGCTGAGAATGTTACTTCCAGAGTATTATTCGCGTGTCGTATTGCTTTACGTTTATCCCGATTCGTCTCCATTTCACGCTAATGTTCACACCCCCCGCCCCCCCATACCGCCGGAGTGGAGTTCCCCCAAGGACCCCCAGTACGTTACTAGGGGGGATCGTTTGCGTATAGAAGTTTTGAGAGAACGACATCATATGGTTGTCTTTGATACTACACGTCCCCAACCTACTTATGCGACGATTTTTCACGTAACTTATACTAATATATACTTCTATAGAAAAGCCTCACGGAAACCGTCTGCCAAGACCTCTTTTTGAGCAAGAAGAGGCGACGCTATCTCGTGGTTATTCCAGGTCGAGCCTCCTGCCGGCTAACGAAAAAACTAGTTGTTAACTAACATCAAGCAAAAGTTGGAGTCGGTGCCATGTCTGCAGAAACCAGACTTATTGCACAACTTATCTAACTAGGCCTTTAGGTCTTTAGGAGGGTTTGCAAGGTTGAATGACTTCGGGTCTTCTGCAGGGTAAGCTCTGGCCGGCCAAACGCAAGGAGTGAAATAAAATTAAATATATGGTAATAAAACCTGCTTTTGAATTCGCAGCTCTTTTCCGTTCCACCGCACTCACGCATCGTATCCAATTACGCTGAGTGCGAGTACGAGTGCGAGGTTACGCACTCACAACCGTCGGGACGCATGTAGTTTTGTACACGCGTCAGGATGTTGCGTTTACGAATGACCAAAACGACCAGTTTTGCCAGAGTTACCGTAATTTTGCTTTATTGCTACTACATAATTGGTATTAATTTATGGTTATAAAAAAATCTCACTCCAAGCTGAACTCAAATGTTGGCAGCCCTGATGTACGTCTTTGTTGATAACGTCGCAAGTTTGTATCTTTCAGTGTTGAGGTGGGCACCGTTAGATTCTGTGTCTTTACGATCATAAACGATGTGTTGGATGTGCAGCTAGGATAAGTAATAAGGGAGCTAGGAGTGATTTTCGGTGCAGTAATAGGTTAGCATTTTTCGCTCTGGGCTATGTGTGTGTTTTTTTTTAAAGAAAAAATGAAAAAGATCAGTTAAATTAGTTTTTTCCCGTTATATGGATAGAAAAATATTCATAGTTTATTAAATATTAAGGTTCCTTAGACGTTGTTTCCTGCAAATGACGCGGAACCGGGTCCGTGGGGCTTAAGAGCAGTTTTTACTCTCAAGGTTTTATCCAAACTTCTTGTGTGTGGAAAGGATATACTTCATTAAGGCAAAAAGGACAAATCTGTGGTGTCACAAACTTGGGTGATGATAAACGTGTTGTGGTATCCTAAGTTTGTAATGTAAACTGATTGATGGGTATATTTCTACATCAATAACTTGCCAAGTGCAGGTTTCTAAGCAGCTTTACAGATTACAATGTTTATGTATCAGTGGAGTCTGGAGAGCCAAATAGAGATAACAGGGAAAAGAAGACAGAAGGTAAAAAGCAAGAAAAAATAAGCACTGTAGAGTAATAAGAGAAAGTAAGGGAGAGAGAGAGAGGTTAAGGATGCTGAATAACACAGTGTGGAGGAGACGCAGTAAGAGCGAGCGAGATATAGTGTGAATAAGAGAGAGAGAGAAGGGGGACGGGAGGGAGAGAGCAGACAAGACACATAAAGCAGTGTGAGCGGAGCGGGCAGATAATAACCATCGCTCACAGCACACACAATGACCATAACAATCCGCCTAGAACAGGATTTATGGAGCTAATATAGGCGAGGGAGGAGGTAGGGGAGGAGAGGAGGAGAGGCAAAGAGCTCTCCCAGACACAGCGCGTATAATCAACAGGCCTGAAGAACATCTCATTGACAAACACACACAGAAACCAGGGGTGGAAGAAAAAGCACGACTTGTGTGAAAGTACCAGTGACACAATCTGAAAATACTCCATTTAAAGTAAAAGTCCTGCATCTAAAATGTAACTTTACAAATAATATCGGCAACATGTAGGCTACTTGATTCAAAAGGTTAGGTACGGGATAATTGTTTTACTGTGACTGAAATTATAATACAGGGCATTAATAGGTTAATACTGGCACATCATCATCATCATATATTGGATAAACATTCCATTGATTGATTGATTAATGCTGCAGGTAAAAGTACAAACAATTAGTTTTGCTTTCAAAATGAAACTGAATCTGACAAACAAAATGAAACTGAATTGGATCATGTCAGAGGATTGGAGCGAAAATGTATCGTTAGCGGAGCTGTTAACAACTCATCATACACCTGAAATTATAACTCAAATGTGAGAAGGGCAGAATTTAGACAATCATTTTGTTTAAGAGTTCAGAAAGAAAAAAAATATATATATTAAAAGGTAATATTTATATTTCCCTCTGAAATCTGTTGAAGTAGGATAAAGTAAGACAAAATGAAAATACTAGTATGTGGAAACGGAATCTGCAACAATGCATTTCGGTCACAAGCACTTACAGCTGAATTCAAAATTGTACACACATTAGTTAACATATTCATTAACACACACACACACACACACACACACACACACACACACACACACACAACACACACACACACACACACACACACACACACACACACACACACACACACACACACACACACACACACACACTTATCACTTGGCAAGCAGAGGAGTGTATGAGTGCTTGTTCATACATAACCAGAAGTATTATCTGTGCATGGGCTTGCATTTACGCTAGTGTGTGTGACTGTGTGTGTGTATGAGTGAGTGTAGACTAATGCCTCTGCGTGCATTCTTTGTAGCTTGTGTTTGTGAGTGTGTGTGGACATGCATTCACCCTGGTTTAATTATGCAAATTGAAATTCTCATTGCTCTCACTGGCTTTAGCGTTGAGCCTGGCACTTCGCTTTTATGAGTGTCTTCCCACCCGTGGCTATTGGTGTGTGTATGTGCGTGTGTGATTATCCAATAGTACCGTCACATCAGCAAGCTAAATTATGTGACAGAGCAAACAAACAGTGTTTGGTCCAGCGGGGCATTGGGACATCCAAAAAGTGACAGGAAGGCACAGCGTCACAACCAAAGTACCCTGCTGTAAATTTAAATGGGTCTGCTTGTGTGTTTGTGTGTAATGTTGTTGGAAGTGTGTGTGTAAATTGATATTTCTATCTATTCTGTTCTTTATTCCTTGCCTTTTATGCATACATACCAGTATTTCCGGAGGATTGGCAACTCATCTTTATCGTGTCAGAGCTTATAGTCAAGAATTTTTAACAGGCAACCATAAAAGGCTTCTCAACGCAAGTACATCAGGAATGATTTATAATATTTTACGATGATTTAATGCACAGACCAAGTTTTCTTGCTCTACTCTATTTCTGCTGGTGTACGGAAAACATACACTTCACCACAAAATAATTGTATGCATTAATGATGATTTGGGGCGATACAAGGAGTAGAAGAGAGAGGAGGATGAGAGAAAACAGTTGGAAAAATAGGAAAGAGATGGATGTGGTGGGACATTTGAACATGACAATTCAAATCATAGGTCATAACAATTATAGAGCCACTCAAGCAAATGCACTTCTATCTAATTAGATATTATAAGATTTACTATCAAAGCAAAATAATTTGACTGCATGCAAGTGTTTGTATCAGCTAAAACATTTCTGTTTGCAGAACATAATTTGACTTAAATGTCATTATTGGGGAATCTTGTGTGTGTTGTGATGTTTGTGCTGGAGCCGCTTTATCCAAAACAGCACTCCGGTTAGAGAGTTGACACGGAGACAGGAAGTACATTCTTTGGACTTTATATTAGCTTGGTGCTGGTCATCAATACAGAACACATAATCTCTGATGTAGAATCACATACAGGATGTCAAATGCGGATGATGAGGATGAAGATAATGTAGTGAATAATAATGATGGAATGTAGAGTAGAGAATGGTTTCTGCAAAATAACACAGAAATAGAAATAAGGCTCATATTACAATGATTACAATAACTAACCAGACTCTGGTTATTAATAATAAGCAACAGCAACACTAATTGTTGCTAAAACATATCAGACACATTGCAAACTCATTGCAAACACATACATAGCTAATAAAGGCTAAGTTAGCATCTCATCCACACACTGTATCACTGAATAGCTTAACTTAGCTAACTAACTAGCATTAGCTTCATTTCTCAACAAAATAGTGCAAAAACGGGACATGAATAGACTTATTAACACACTGACTTAGCAGGACATTATGCATACTTCTTATAACATTCCTAACATTAAAGATCTGCAGCTTACATTTTTCACAAACGCATTCTCTGTGACGATGATAACAGGGTTGCCAACTTTGGGTACCTGGGTGGAGTGAGATTTTGATATCATGGGTTTAATTACACATATGCACACTAAATGACTGCTATCGTGTCAGTAGCGGGACCTTAGCATATAGGATATACAATATATACAAATACACAATATTGGACACAGACTATAAAGGGCACAAAGTTTCATTCACTAATGAAAGTCAAACGTGTTTCCACTGTTTTATTGTGTGCATAGGCCTGTCGCGATAAACAATTAAATGACTTATTGTACGATAGATAAAAATGAACCCGATAAATTGCCATTTACATGAGGATGTGACTAGCAGTTTGAAAGGATTTACTTGAATTATTATTTTATATTATCACAAAAAAAAAAAAAAAATGTATCCAACAAAATTAGTTATCGTGAGAGGCCTATACATGAAACGCACACACACACACACAAACAAATCTACAGACTTACTCCAAACTGCCAAATATATTAATTAACACACTCTCACTCTCATATACTCTTTGACTCTATGTTGGCCTAGTCGAACAATAAGCAGCAGACTTTTACTTTTTTATAATTTCTACTGGATCTTAGATCTGCGCATGCGCAATACGGGTCGGGGATTGACCAACCTTCTCCCACTGCTCTGCTGTCTGTTAACATTGTTAAGAGTGGTAGGGGCGGGGAGTGAGCGGATCGACAGCTTAAGCAGCTGTCAACTCAACATTGTAAATAACCAACCAAAAACGATCGCCGGTTCATCTTGTTTTTGGCGTGAAAATAGTTTGGGCAGCGTGAGAGCGTGAGATTTTGAGTGAAAGCGTGTATCACACGCCAGATGCTTGAGAGTTGGCAACTCTGTGATAATATGCATATGACGATGCGACCGCAATAATGTCCTGACATGAACGCATGGATGTATACAGAGGCGAAGTCCCGCCCATCTACTTCCGACCCATTGGACCTTATTTAGGAAGAATTATGTTTTGAAGTTAATGGGGAGAGAAAACGTATCTTTCGATCCCGTTTGAATTGTGCCATGAATTACACATATTATCTCAATCTTAAAAAAATAATTTCCATGTCAAAAAAGTCACAGTTTGTCATAAAACTGTTGAAATATAAGACTGTGAAAAATATGCAACTAGAAAGATCCCAGAGTCGCGTAAGTGATGTCATAACTGATGTCATAATTGTTTTCCTCCACAAATATAAGCGATAGCTAAGATAAGATAACTTTAACAAGATGCCTGTGTGCTTAGTACCAGGTTGTAATCATACTATCAATGGGTCTTGCTCGTTCTTTCGCTTCCCGTCTGATAAAAGGACCTGGAGTGGCTGGATAAAGTTAGCTACATAGCTAGTAGCGAGCACGTTAGTTAGCATTACAGCCTTAGTTAGCCGTATCATTTTTATTAGCCTTAACATGAAGTAACATTAAGTAACCCAACATGTTAAACAATAAGAGTAGTAGTCATATTTCGTGAAGCCTTTGAAGATTACTGTCACACCGGTGTGATCATTCTATAATACACCGTTTAAGCCCGGATGCCCCCGGTGGAGAAATGCTAACGCTACATTAGCGTCGGCGATCTTTTCTACTTCATGCTATCTGCACAAATGGTTGACATTGAACATTAAAAAGACCAGGCAGTTCAGTGAGAATCAAAGGAAGGCAGGCAGCCTGCTTTGCATGACATTCTTCTGGACGTGTTTCATTGTGGTGATAGTGAGGGTAGTCAATCCCTTTTTTGGCAATCTGTGACGGCCATCTTGGTGACGTATGTTGTTGTGCGAGACTTCACATTTTTATGGCACTTTTCTTTTTTTTTTACTTGACAAAATTATCTTTTGAATTGACAAACATCATGTGTAATTCGTGGCACAATTCAAACGGGTTTGAAAGATAATCTTTCTCTCGCCATTGACTTCAATACATAATTTTTTTTTAAATAAGGTCCCATGGAGGTCCACCGGAAGAGGAGGGACTTCGCCTCTCTATAATAAGAACTGGATACAGCCGCAGCATCGGAGGCGGGGTCTCGTTCTTTCCTATGAGAGCTGCCCATTGGTGCGTGAAGGCAAAATGGCCCAACTTTTCAGAGCAGAAGAACCCGTATGAGCAGTCACAGAGCATGCACCCCTTAAGCCCCGTCCCCCGAGCGCCCACTCTCGGCTCACTAGAATGAATGGAGAGCGAAAATACATCTAGATTCGTTTTTTAGTGCATTTTACAACTTTAAGGACTTCATGATTCTAATAAGGGCTATAAAAGTGTTCATACTGGGCAGTTTATTTAGTTTAAAAAATAATTATCCGCTGATTTACAGACGTTTCTTTCCCCATGTTAGTCAATGGGAAAAAGTCTTTCTGGGCCGGCGCACTTCCTGGGGGCTTGCATGAACTCACATGTGTAAACCTGGATGTATAATAAGAACTGGATACAGCTTGGGAGGCGGGGTCTCGTTCTTTCCTTTGAGAGCTGCTCATTGGCGCATGAGGACAAAATGGCCCAACTTTTGAGAGAATGAAACGTCACAGATTACCCGTCATGCCTGCCTGTCAGAGCAGAAGTACCCGTATGTGCCCTCATAGAGCATGCGCAGTTGAGTTGCCCCTTAAGCCCCGCCCCCGAGCTCCCACTCTCAGATGCGCGTTCATAATGCAGAGGAAAACAACTCTCAGAATAACATTATTAGCACATTTTACAACTTGAGGACCGAATGTTTTTAATAAGGGCTATACAAATGTTCATACTGGGTAGTTTATTTAGTTTAAAAAAAATTATCCAACAATTTACAGACGTCTCTTTCCCAATGTAAGTCAATGGGAAAAAGTGTTTCCGGGGCCCACAATCCATACGGAAGTGTAGTACTGCCGTTTTGCCTCAACGAATATTTTCCTCAGAGTCCGGCGCACTTCCTGGGCTAGGCTTGGAGTAGCCGTTGGGGAGAAAATCAGCGACGTAAACGGTGACGTCATGATGCAGCAGTGTCAGCACCAGTCGGGCTCTGGGCGGTGTGAACAAAACGGGGGCTGAAAAGAAAAACCGGTTGCGAACCAGAAAAGCTCTAGCACGGAACTAGAACGGGGACCGCGTTGGTGTGAAAGGGGCATAAGTTAACTTTTTTTTATACGAACAGCAGTCGCCATGTCAAGTGTAATGGGAAAATATCGTTTTTAACATAAATTCATTTATATAACATTTACCATATTCCACATTGTCAGGCTTACCCATTGGGTGTTCCTGAAGAGCAAGTTCAGGTGCTTGGTTCAGTGTCTCGTGTGGCAACACTGAATGACATCTCCAAGTGGACCATCACCAAAGTTGACACCCTGGCGGCACTCATGAAAACTGAAGATGGGTCCTGGGAGGCAGCAAAGGTAGAAAATAGAGGGATTATCAAATCCACACAATCAATAAAAAACATCATGAATCGTGAAATATACTCTTGCCTGTATCCTTTTTTTCATATGTGGTGATTTCTTCAATGTTGTTTAGAGCAAAGCAATCATCACCAAGTATCTGGAAACTCCTGGAAACTCCCTTGGCGCCACTGAGCTGAACAGCATTGACTCCAACCTGTGCTCATTAGACATCAGCGCGCTGGAGAAAATCAAGCCAGACAGCATCAGGTGGGTTGTTGTATGTAGGGTAAGGATACATAGACATTCCACCTTGAGTTTGGAATTTTGGACGGAGCTTTTTTTTGTTGTTGCCAGAAATTGAAATATTTGGGCGAGAGGCTGGAGCTGAGGCAGAATAGGTTCCCTAAAGTTAACAGCTACATACTGTATAGCTAGTTAACTTGATTAGCAATGTACATCTTACATTATTAATACCTGTTGATTAAGATGCTTGCTTAAGCTTAGGGGGAGAACATTCTTAAAACCAAATGATTTTACCTGGGAAAATTAACAGCCATCTCCTTTGAGTTTCTTATAGTGAAGCCAAACAACATCTGTCTTTGCGAGATAGCATTGTACGCACTAAAGCTTATGCTGCTTTATTGTCCTATTAACTCTAAATCTGATAATTATTTGCAAAATTATCATGAAGCTATATAGTAGAAGGCTTGAAAGTATCAACAACTGAGACTATAAACTCATCAGGATAATGTTTACTAGGTCTTCTTCTTAGAGTACTTTGCATTGGCTTCACTTTTCAGACCCAGAGGTTGTCACTTGGTGATGATGCAGACTTAACATTTTGTTATTTTTTCCCCAGAAATGCCAAACCTTTGAATTTGGCGTCATGTTCAACGGAGCAAAAGAAAGTCCTGTATGAGATCAGTAAAATCTCCTTCGTCTCACAGAGTTCCAATCCCACTACTTACTACAACTTAATTAGGCCCTATCTAGGTAAGAGTACATGTTATATGTATTTCTGGCTGTTTCTTTGTCCAGTAAAACTCCTTCTAATTTCCTGTATTTCTTTTCTACCTTGATAGGCGGGGCACCTCTGACAGATGTAGTAGAATTGTCAAAACAGAACATCCACATGGACTTGAAAACTTTCCGGAGTCTGGACCCCAACGTGATCTCTGTAAGGGTATTAGAGTTGACAAGAGAGCGGGTTTAGGACATCCATTAAATAATAGGAAATATTGAATATAACACTACTTAACTGAAGCTAACAATGTAATACATTTAGGAGGGTTAATGGTTAGAATAACCCAAAAATGATTCCAGCCCGCAGGGTTAGCTTAGTTAGCTTAGCTTGAATATACAATCTTTAAGATATCTGTTTCGTTTTCTTTGCGGCAACAATGGGGATAAGCTTTAATTGGAGTTTTGGCAATCAAAACAGTGTGCGTACCATGGGCTTTGGGAACGTCGCGACAGACACCCAGTTCTTAGTTAAGAAGGATGGACCCAAATGCAGGACATACACGGTTTTACTGAGAAGTACCTTTAATGGGAGATAGAAAATGGTGCTTGTAATTTATAGCTTTATCAATTTTTTTGACTTTTTTGTAAAAATTATCTCAGGTAAGAGGTAACGTGCAATTTACAAATCTTTGATTCGGTTTAAAGTCATTAAAATTAAACCAGGCTGCAAGGTGTGATCTGCAATCTCTCCTCCTTTCTGTTTTTAACAAGGCATACTGTATGTCCCCACAGAGCACAAAAAAGTTGTGAAATGTTCGATTTTTTGCAGCTGCAATTTAAAAAACTAAAATGTCCAAATCCATCATAGATTTAAAAAATGTAATTTACCAAAACTTTCACTTGTAAAAAGTATTTAAGCAACTTATTTCTATGATATTTCAATCGTTGCCTATGTGTTAATACTTCTGTCCAATTGTTTTGTGTGAAATGAGCAGAAATTGACTGCGGCGGACGTGAAAGCCCTATTGGGAGCCAATCTACCAGATCTGAAGGTGTTTGAGAATGCTACCACGGTTGAGACCTGGAGAAACTTGTTGACCCAGACAGAGCTGGACACCCTGGGTGTGGGCCTAACCACCAGCAGAGCCACCCCGACCACGGCACCACCAAACCCAGCTACCGTAAAAACAACAAAAGGTAAACACACTTTGTGTTTGTTATGACAACACTTAAGCAAGTATTCCCAGTAATACTTGCATTATCATAAAATGGATTTATAGATGACAAAGTTATACTAGTGGGTGACTTTGAATGATTCTACAACGCACTGTCTAACTAGATCAAATCTCATCTATAGGAAAAGCAACAACGGCCAAGACGGTGAAAACCACACCAGGTGAGCATAGCTTCTGTGTGTTTTGAGCAGTGGTGAAAAGTAACTGAGTAGATTTACTCAAGAACTAAGCTTAGATATAATTATGGAGTACTGGTTGTTGAGTATTTCCATGTCTTGCTACTTTATACTTCTACTCACACAACATCTCAGAGGAAACATTGTTCTTTTTACTGCGCTACATTCATTTGAGCTTGTCATTGACAATCTTGAAGATTTAATATATCCTATGTATTTGTGAGTGATAAAAACAGGATAAGATAATATTCTAAAACACTTTTAAGAGAGCCATTGTGCATAATGAGTACTATTATTTGTGATGCTTTAATACATTTTTCAGATAATATTTACTACTGTAATGTTACTTAGGCAACAGTTTGAACTCACAATTTATACTTATTCTGGAGAAACTCACAAAACTGCTGGCCGGCTAACCAATCAGAGCAGACTGAGCTCTGGTTTCAGACAGGGGGTGAAAATAGGTACTGCAGCACAGGCAGTATGAGAAAAAGAAAGAGCTTTTTGAACATTAAAGCATGGAGACATGTCACAGTAGAGACACTACATACTGATATGAACCTGAAAATGAGCATAATAAGTCCTCTTTAATGGCCCCATTTTTAATTCACATCTGTTTCGTATTATGCAACTAAATGGATTTCTAGCAAAGGAAGTAACACCACTGGGTGACTGATTTGACAATGCATTGTCTAACTAGCTCAAATCTCCTCCACAGCTAAACCAATTACATCCACGGCCCCGAGAGTGACAACAACAACAACCGCACAAGGTTAGCATCTATGATTGGTTTCTTATTTACATCATGCCGTTTTTTAAGAGCTTAATCATTGCTTTTTAACAATCTGATCAATGACCAATAGTGTTGAGAATACAATTACGCCTCTGTGATTTATGTCATTACTCCTATAATGTATGTTTGTTGCTTTGATTTCTAGTTAACGCCACAAGTGGGGGAGCACAGCTTGCAAAACACCCAACATCCATGTTCCTGGCTGCTCTGCTGACAGCTGTGCTGCTGCAACTACTACAATAACCATCATAAATAGATGTGAAACTTACTTATCATACTCTTCAATAATCAGTAACTATTTAATACATTTTTCAGTAATGCTCACTTCTTTAGAGTGAGATTTGTTATAATATGTTAGTTATTTATCACCCTGGGAAAAAAATTGGTAATTCTACTGCTCACTCTTAATGTTTAAAATTGCAGAAATATAACATTTATATAATGTGTTCTAAGGTGATGGGTCACTATATACTCAACTTACTGGAATTTGTAAAGGTTAGCACTGCTAATAATAGCCTTTATTTTGTATAATTATTAAAAGCTTAAGTGAATGAAAAATACATATCATAAAGTGCACTTTATTGTCTATTATTGTAACTGCAATGCTACTCCTCAAATTAATAAATGCTAACTAACAAATACCTGATGATTGTGTTTGTGTCTCTTGGATATTTATCAGTTTTACATAACACCATCACTATCCAAACGCATGGCCCTAGCCAGGCTTGGGGAGTAACGGATAACATGTAACCAGATAACGTAATCAGGATACAAAATAAAGTAAATGTATTCTCTTACAGTTACATACATTGTTTTTTTGTATTAGTAATAAAATAATAATGACAATAAACAGTGCATATTTCCTCTGAATTATGTTGTGTTGTAGTTCCCCACTGTCACCACTGAGGGGCAGTGACTCATTACAATCGTCTACAACTGGCTGCAACAACATATCATTCAACACTGTTGGTTATGAATTTTTGAAGTATATAAATTATTGTTTCTTGTATTCTGTCCTTCACTTGTGTAAATAGCATTACATGGTAGAGGGGCTCAGCAATCCTGAAATGCAAAGAGTGATAGTATAGTATTTGGAAAGTATAATGAATGAGTGCAAGATTTTATGATGTAATGGCCGTGGCATAAGTAAATGAGTTTTAATAGGTTTCATTGCGTACTTCTAGTCCTCGGCCCGTCCACACGGCAATAATGATCTGTAAAAATACTCACTAATGAGTTACTTTCCTGTAATGTGTTATAAAGTTGTATGTGTATGTAAATGGTCTGCTAAGGCTAAAATCCCAAAGTTCCCTGCAGAGGGAGTTTCTCTCTCACACTTGAGAAGAGATTGTTTTGTATTTCTGAATAATCCAAGTTTAAATGTTTATGTATGACTGATATTGATTGATTGACAGCAGCGCTCTACCTCCCCCTGCTGCATATGGAACAAACTGCCTCCATTGCCTCATTGTTCCTGATGAATCCCCTCTGCGGCCATTCTCCTTGACAGTGTGACATGGAATCTGGGCAACAAGGTTTGGCGTCCCTTCCCCCAGTGACAAGCCCAAGTGTGCTCCAGTATATAAGCATCTGATTGTGGTTAGCTTTTGCAAGATCATCACAACATACAGACAACAAAGGGAATTGAAAGAATGAAAAACAGCATTAGTAAATGGGGAGTAAGTAATCAGAAGTAAGTAGGTCAACGTTACAAGGGCACTGTTCCCTGTTGGCCCCCCCTTAGAACCACCCCTGATATCTACATTCGTGTTTTGAAGAATATTTTAAACCTAACCTCTGACTTAACCTTTATCCCAGTGTTTTCATCCTTTGTGACACGATAGAAAATCACATGTGTTTTCTGACTGTAAGAATAGATTATAATATTCAGTTATTTTTCAGCAATACTACTTGATAGAAGTAATCTAGAAAAGGGTTCAAGTTCTTAATTCTTACTCAATTAAAAAACTTTAATGCACATGAGTATTTAAAAAAAGAAATAACTATTCCTTTTTGTACTATTATACATTTTAGCATTGAGTCTTGTTATTATTAATTAGCTACAGTTGAAGTGGTATTATCACATTGACATTGTTGGACTTGGTTTAAACAGTATGTGTGTAATGGAGTTTAATTTATAGGTTGTAAATGAATGCTAACGTTAATGTTTTGTATGTAAAACCTGAATCACTGTCACTGAATATAGGGGAGGGAAAATGTAATATTCCTATCTGAAATGTAATATTATGTAATAGTTCCTTAATAGAGAAAGAATTTCTTAAAAAATACTGTGGAGAAGTAAATCAACTTAGTTACATTCAAGCGCTTATTATAAAAACAAATCTAATTTTAAAAGATATTTAAATAGCAGAGGCATGTACATTCCTTTGACTAAAATGTATTTTAATTACACGTTATTATTTTTGGTTTTCAGCGTCATTATAGAATGTTTGACTGTTTGAAATAAAGATGAATATTGAGGGAGTGACTGGCTGCAGCAGCACCACATAACGTACAGCATGTGACAGTGTGAAGTCCTGCAGGAAATTCAGCATAAAGCTTCAGCTACAGGAAGCAGGAAGTGGGGAATTGGGGAAGCACGTAAAGAAACAGGTAAAACTGTAAAGCACGAAAGTGTTCCAAAGTGAACAGGGATTTTTTTTTTTTTCACCGACATACTTTCAAACTCCACACAGTCATATGTTAGGAACGTGATTTGATGAGTCAGTGTTCACTTTGACTATCACCATAATGTATTTCACTATGTGTGGCTGATTAAGTGATTCATGATGAGTCATGCTGAGTTAAACATGCTACTCATGTCCAGTATTCCCAGGGATTCCCACGGCACAATCATACACACGTGCACAGATTCTGTACAAGCAGGTGTGCATACAGACACAAATTAGTGTATGGATATTCTCTTATGTCATATTTAAGAGGAATGCTGGAGCTCACAAAGGGAATCTATACATTTTTAGAGTAAGAAAACTTTTATTTTGAAAGGATAACAATAATTATAATTATTATAATTTTTCTTTCTCTATTATAGTTTTATCAGATGTGAAACAGTAAGTGTACCCGTATACACCAACAATATTCCCCTTGTTGCTATCATCTTTAACATTCTTTCCAATTAATTGTCAATGGAGCGCAGTTCCATTCTTTATATTTTATCGCAAATTTGACTTTTAGGGCTCATGTTTTAGGATTTGGCAGGGAGTTGTTTATGCTTGATAATACTTTTGGACTTTTTTAGACCATAGGGATATCATGAATGGATGCTAATATATTCGTTTAAACTTTTAATGGTATAAAGGAGAGCTATGCCCTTTTTCCAAATTCATACACGATATATCTCTATGGTCTGAGAGTGAGACAGTCCGCACGTTTTAGCAAACATAATAAACTCTCTCCCAAATCTACAAGCTTGATTTTAAAAAGTACAATATTAAAAGCATTACACATGAGTTGGAAGATGCATTAATCCCTCTAAAGTTTAGAATAAGCAGATGGTCCAACAGGACGTATAATTACCTTCTTTAGAATCTTAAGGCATGATCCCAAAGCAAAATAAACGACTCATTTATTTAATACCCTATTTGATACAGGGCATAAACTTGGGTCCTCTTTTATAAGTAAACACATAGAAGAGTTCATGTAATGTAAGTCTATAACATCGGCAAAGTCCATTGTTAAATTAGGAAAGATACAGTAGTTTGTATACAATATTTTCTACACAGGCATGCTGGGAAATACTGTTAACAAGTTAAAAACAATCCTAACGAGGGAGCTTATCACAGACTGGATAACACTATCTCCTTTTCCTTGCCAATGGTTTTTCCAGTTAGAGCACACTCCAAGTCTCCAACCATAAATATGTAGTAAACAAAGTGTTCGTGACTCAGGTTACTTTCTGAAAATCCCAGAAAGAACAACTGGCAGCATCCCAGAAGAACTCTGATCACAGACACACACACACACACACACACACACACACACACACACACACACACACACACACACAGCTGCAGTAAAATACTATTTAGGAAATTATTTCAGTTTCTATATGTTTCAAAGTGACATCACAATATATCACTCACACTTCTATTGGCTAGTGTTTCAACAGATTGTAGAAGATAGGCTAAGGGGCGGGACATGTGCAAGCATTTGACCAATCACAGCAGAGCCAGTCAGCTAAACTAAACAATTAGAGCAGACTGGGCTCTGGTTTCAGACAGAGGGTGAAAAGAGGTGCTGCAGCACAGGCAGTATAGGAGAAGAATTAAGAGCTTTTTAAACATTAAAGCATGGACACTTGTCACAGTAGAGACACACAATAAAATATGAACCTGAAATTTAGCATAATAAGTCCTCTTTAAAATCGATTTGATAGAACTTAATCAAATTACTTTTGTCCGTTTTGTCCACTATTCAGAAAATAAACTCCAAAGCAACTACAATATACACTGATTCAATCAAGGTTGAATTATGTAAAAGGAGGTAAAGAATTTGCAAATATGTAGTATTATTCTTGAAATACTAAATGTCTAAAATGAATGCAGTTCTGTACAAATGTGTGCCTTGTTTAGCATTTCTTCCTGCTAGCATTCCTTTCCTTCATTCATCTTCCTTATCATGGTTCAGACAGAGGTCCTGTTTTATAAGAGTTCTTTCACAGCTGACTGTGATAAGAAGGCTAGATACACAACATGAATTCAGAATGAAATGTGGGTGTACTGTGGCCTGGGAGGTTTGTTTTTGCACATTCCTGCTTCCGAAACTAATACATCTGGATGCAGAATGGTAAACTAAGATGTGCAATAATTGCAGAGTGAATTATTCAACATTATGCAACATGGCAAATACCTAAATCTAGTTAACATTCTCTTTTTCTTGTGCATGAATCCTAATGTGTTGCTCCACAGTGGCTCACGTGACGGTGATAATGTGCTGAGAGCAGAGCCAGAGCTAACCGGTCACGGAGACAGAACAATGGGAGGCAAAACAAGCCCGGAGTTTCCCTCAGGCCTCTGGAACATCACGTTCAACTCCATGTTTGTTGTTAAAGGGAGAGGTCACAGGCTCGCAAAGTCTCGCGGCCTCATCCAGAACTTGGAATCTTTCCATTCTATCTGCAGAGGAACTGAGTGAGGGATTTGATACCGGGGTTATTAAAAGGCACTGCGACTTTAATCCTCTTCTCGGTATAAAACCAGCAGTGCTGTCATTCACTATGTGAGATATATGGCTGCACAGTTAGTGTACCACTGCAATAATATAAATCAAAACAGATACAAACATAATGCAAATATTATTTAGAACAGTTAGCCACAAAGAATAAAAGCTGTCAATGATCAATCAAAGGGAAATAAATCTTTAACAACAATCACATGAACGTGACCATGTGGTCAACATCTGCGGGTGTTCGGGGGAAACTCCACTGCAGGCCTGCTCTTGTTCATCGTATTATTTTCATAAACAAACTGAAATCACATTATGCTAACATTTGAGGTTTGGAGAAACTCCTGTTCACCCCAAGCCCCCCTGCAGGTCAGCGGGATGCTGAGCAACATTTCCTTTTTGTTCAATGATTCAGCACAAATGTGCTGAATAAATGTGCAGTATTTATAGGACTTTCCATGCAAAAATTCCACTCTGACAGCAACTCTTTAATGTGACAACACTTGTGCAACCAAATAACACATAGAAGCCTGTGCTTGAAGTTATTATGATTTCCTCCTGGGCTTTCCCTTCTTGAAGAATTTGCATAAGATTAATTGAGGCGGGATGTGTGGTGTGATGTGGCTTAAATTGTCTGAGTTCCTCCTTATGCTTTTGGCCTCTGTTGGGGAGCTAATTGGAAAGCTTTGCAAGCTAATTATATTAGCCCTTAGGGGCCCTTATATGCTAATTTCCAGGTTCATATTTGTATTTTGTACTTCTAATGTGACATGTCTCCATGCTGTAATGTTCAAAAAGGTCTTTATTTCTCTCATACTGCCTGTGCTGCAGCACCTCTTTTCACCCTCTGTCTGAAACCAAATATTAAGAAGTTAAACTACGAGCAAAATACTGCAAAATATAGTTCATCTTCTAGTTTATTACATGAAGAGGACTACTTTCCTGTCGGGAACTATCTACATCCAAGTGATCTTGGATACCAATTTGACTTTTGAAAGCCATATTAGAAGCATGACTAGAAAGCTGAAATATAACATTTTCAAATTTAAACATTTTAGGAACTCATTAACCATAGAAGCATCGAAAACCTTTTTGCATGCCATGATACTATCATATTTTCACTACTGTATAACCTGCTGGTCCCAAGCAACTAAGACTGCTATGTGACCACTTGCAATATACTGTCCAAATACAAACTTTTCAGTTATGATAGTCTTGTTTTACTTTCCCGAGTTCGATTGGTATTCAGAATCATTCACAATTCTACAACACCACCGTTGAGGTTTTTTTTTCAGTTTCGGCGTGAGTAGAGTTGCAGAAACTCCAGATCTGCATTAAATGCAGATCTAACCATCCCTCTGAGGCGCACTGCCTTTGGACAATCAGCATTTTCGTTTACGGCCATCAAGCACTGGAATACTCTTCCAGTTGAACTTAAAGCCTGTACTGATTTTAACTAGTTATCCTATGGTGCAAAAAAAATGATATTAAGCGACCAGTCATGCCAACATTAATTACACTGTAATCTGAGTTTTTTTAATTTGAACTGTGTTGTCATACTACATTTTAGATATTTTATTTAAGTGTATTTGAAGTGTACTAAGTATTATGTTCGTAGCCTGTATTTAAATCAGGCTTTATAATTATTTGAGTGACCGAGATCATGTAAGTGTATTTCAAGTGTACTATGTATTAATTTATTGAGCTGTACTTAAATCAGGTTTTAAAATTGTTTGACTGATAGAGATCATGCAATGTTATTATTTGTTTATTGATTGTTATGAACCTGTCTGAGGACCACAGATGGAAATTAGCTATTAGCTATAATCTGGCATATTGCATCTCTTCTCTTTGCTGAGATTAATGTTTGTGTATGCATGGTCCTTCTATAAATAAAGAAAAAACAAAATACATACTGCCCAACATGCTTTTGTGATTAAATACTATTTAGTTTGCATAATAAATGAGAATGTTTTCAAAGCAGCTACTGATTTCTAGTTTGAGCTGCAGATTACATGCCTATTTATTGAGAAAGTGTGCCATTAATAAATCTACTGCATAGATGTATATTTTAACTGCAGCAAATTAAGTCTGCAAAAAGACTTTGCTCGGTTGGTGACAAACTGAGGAGTGTATTTATATGTGTCTGAATAGAATTCCCCTCTTGGAGCCAGCAATCTGTGTGCTGTGTTATTCTGAGTGACAGTTTTCTGGAAATCCCCCACCTAGTTGTTAGCTCCGCCCGCTGCAGGCAGCCACACAGAGGGCATTACAGACTGCTGCACAACTCTCTGCTAGTACACAACCAAGCGCACCTCGGCCCGAAAAACAACCAAACATGGACCTCCACAGGACCAGTATATTAAACCAAATGGATTACAGTCGAGATTCTAAAGAAGGGAAGCCGCCTACGTCGACAGAAGAGCGGCTGGACAGCGGCCTGGACTCCCTGAAGGAGGAGGAGTACCAGGCGGTGGCGGCGGAGATCCGTCGGCTGCAGCTGGAGTGTGAGCCTCCGCAGCACAAACAAGATGTAACCGGAGAGCTTCAGGAATGGAAAACACAACTCACAGAAGACGGAGACACGTAAGTCACTACAGGAATAACCCTACAGAGTTAAACAAGACGGTGTTTGTGAGTTTTCGGAAGTCTTGCAGTATCGCCTTGCTAGGCCCAGTTTGGGTCTTCGGAGGTAATTTGATCCCTTTCCTGTCGGGAACTATCTTCCTCCAGCTTGTCATTACAACACACGGGACTAACTTATTCAATGTTTTAGGCTTACTTAAGTATTATAGCTTATAAAAGTACACTGCTGCAGTTTTAAAAATACACACAAAGGGTGTCCGGTTTGATAATGGGGCTAGCTGCGGTCAGACACAGTGGAATCGGACGTAAACAAAAGGCTATTATCAGGAGGGATCCTACTTTGGCCGCGGGTTCAGACTGGGAAAGTCCCGGGCGCGCCGCCAAGGAATCCTACCGAAGCGCGCTCCCGTGAAGCAAGAATAAGGAAAACCTAGAAAAATTAACGCAAATATGTGGAAGTTGGCAAGTAACTGTCTTTTGGAATACATGTTTGCAATTTGTTCCCATCGTAAATCCATGGGAAGTTTTCGTTAGAACACTTAATCCGCATGAAAATATAGTAAAACCTCAAGACTTACTGTTCCTGGGGCACATGCATACGTGCTATGGCGTCAAAGTTGTACACTGTGACTTAATTCATCAGAACTGAGGACAGGAACTGTGTCATGTTACAGAGATTCAACCTGGGGTCAGAGGATCAGTGGTTCTCAATTTGGGCCCTGGGGAACACCTCAAAAGGGGGACCATTTGTATTTATTTACACTCATTTACTGTAACGTCATTCTTAGGAAAGTATCCCATCAAAAAGTTACCCCCAACATGGAGTAATTACAGCATCCATGTTTACATTTTCTAGTGTAAAAAGGGTCGCCGTGTTGCACTTGCCACACTATCAAATTGCTCCGAGTGTTGATACAAAAGAAAACATTATTTTATGTGAATATTTTGGGACATGAGATGGGAAACTTGGCCATCTACTGTATTGAATATCCAGAGATATCTTTGAGGAATATACTTCCTGTCTAATCATTACGTTTTTTTTGTTTTTTTTAACACATACAAGGTATCATAATTCTATTGTCTTCTCCAGAAGACATCAGCAGAAATAGGATGCAGAAGTATTACAACCCTTTACCTGTAGGCCTACTTGATGTTGCACCGTACAATTGTCCGGTTTTATAATTTGAAGCAAATATTCTGCCTTTATAAACCGCTAAAAATGACATAAATAAGGACAGCTTCAAAAGTAACAGATATGGATGATGGAAAAAATCTGATGTTTGTGTATTTGCGGTTGGAAGAAAAACAATAATACAGATTAAGCTGTGAGGTGTGTATGTATTGTAACAGGTTTTCTACCTTCATTCTCTATCTTTATAGGCTGCTCCACCTGGCCATCATCCACGAGGCCAAGGACTACATCAAACAAATTATAGACCTTTCCAAGAGCACAGACTTCCTCAATACACAAAATGACCAGAGACAGGTACTGAAGAAGATTTAAAATATTGCTTCTTGTTTTAGTCTGTGAATGTGATAATTCTATAGGACCTATGGCTGTAGTAGCCATAGTAAATATTGTCTTTTATCTCATAAAACAATGAAACCCCTTCTGACGCGCCTGAACTTCTTCCCCTCACAGACTCCTCTCCACTTAGCGGTAATAACAGGACAGGCAGAAGTGTGCCAGCAACTCCTGCTTTCCGGGTGCGACCCCACGCTGGTGGACGACAGCGGGGACACGCCTCTTCACATCGCCTGTCGCCATGGCAACCTGCTGTGCTTCAGCGTCCTCACAAATAACTGTCGGCCAGAGCATTTGCACACGGTGATGGCTGCCTGCAACTATCATGGTGAGACATAGAAAGCATTTGCTTTTCCAAACGATACGTGTTTACATGCTAGGAAACCAAAATGTCTGGATTTAGCTGCGGTTGGCTAAATTATTATGTTTCTAACATTATTAGAATATTATGTTCTGTGGCTGTGGTGGTCATTTCCATTCTGTGGTGGCCCACCCTCAGTGCATGGAAACAGGCGAGACACTGAACTGCTATTTAAATAGAGGAATGATGGGCAGGAAAAGAAAAATGTCTATGGTTAGGAGGAAGACGACATTTAAGCAAGAAAGGGGAATGCCATAGTCATTCCTATCCAAGAACTATCTGTGACATGGAACATGATTGTTAGATGCTAAGGTTCCAAATATATTTAGGCCTGTTGTGCCTTAAATATCGCATTGTTGGCACCTTTTTTTTATGGCAACCACATTCATATAAAAAAGTGGAAATAAAAAACATGAACATATTTTGCCACTATAGGACTATATAAACGTTTAATAGTCAGCGTTAACATTGCAAAACAATGTAAATCCCAATTAAAGTTAATACTCTGTCCACAGTCAATCTTCAGAAATTAAATGGCTTGTACTGGTCTGGTTTCAGTTGTTAATTATTCTTTGATTTTGTCTTGCAGGTCAGAGCTGCCTCCACCTGGCCTCAGTTCAGGGTTTCCTATTGCTGGTGGAGAACATGGTGGATCTCGGAGCTGACATTAATGCGAAGGTAAACAACACACACAATTATACAATCACATATGTTTCATAAAGGCCTATAAGGCCACAGCATAATGGAGTAGCTTCTTAAATGAGTTTCTCTATCTACGAAACCAGAATTGTTTGGAATATAATGCAAATTAATCGAATTGTGAGAGAATGAAAGATTTCCACCCTTAGTTTTTTTGGAACAGCCCCCTCCTGTTGCTAATAAAGCCTCGTGTCCTCTGTGTGCTTCAGGAACAGCGGAACGGTCGCAGTGCACTGCACCTCGCCGTGGATCTGCAGAATCTCCCCCTGGTCCAACTGCTGCTGAAGAAAGGAGGGGACCCCAACCTCCTGACCTCTGGAGGCCACACCCCCTTCCACCTCACCTACGGCCGCCACAACGACGAAATCCGGAAAGAACTGTACTCTCTCACCAATCCTGAACTGAGGGAGCTGCCTGACAGCGAATCAGACGACAGCGAGGAAGAAGTGGACGAAGAGTCTGATGAGGAGGTGTGTGTCCAAACAGCAGAGATGTAGCATTAAAAGTAGCATTTTTCTAGCAAGTGTGTAACCACTTTCTTTGTGTTTGTAGGTGGGATATGACGACATCCAGTGGAACGGACATTAGCAGGAAGGGAGAGAGAGGAAGTTACAGAGGCAGGAGGCTGTGACACAAAGAAACGGCTCGGCACGTCGACTTCTTCCAGAAAGTGACGTCACATGAGCCCAGGAGTGCAGTGACACGGCGCGGGCGTGGACGCGTAAGATTGGACAGGCCGTTCCAGGCTGCGGGGGGAGAAAAGGCGCTGAGATGTGTGAATACATGATGTTGAGAGGGTTGCTTGTATTCTGTGAAAATCATTTGTCACAAAGAAACATCCTTCCACACAGCTGGACCTGCAGCAGCTCTGTTGTACGATATTGTAAATGCTGTGTATACAAAGATGTATTTTTTATGGAAGCTGTGAACGTGTACAGTTGAGCAGGTTGTATATGTGAGACAGCAAACAGTCCAGCACACTCCAGTGAAATTAAAAACACTCATATTTAACAGAATAACTTTGTGTTGGTATATTTGTGGGGACTGGGGTGGTTAAAATGGAGGCAATTTTCTGAATTGAAAGTTTTTTTAGATTCTCAGGAAGAAAAATAAATCTGTTTTCGTTAGAAAAGAGGCTTTTACGTGCATAAAATATGTTTTGTGCTGCCAATATGAACACATGATCTATATAAATAAAGGATACCGGCACCTCCAAATGTAAAATAAATCCCATGAAGTTTAGAATTAGAGCTTCTAATTTCAGTAAAACAAGCACATTTCTCAGTACTTTGAGATAACAGAGATACTCTTGTGTATTCAGGAAAATAGCTTCAATATTACAGTTTTCAGTTTTAATAATCTGGTTAATGAAATAGTTTTTTTTTACCTCTCAAAATTCAGATACAATAATGTAGTTAACTCAGAACAACACAGTTTTCTACGGAAGAAGAACAGGGCCACAGGTGAAAGATATTTGAGATCTGACGAAAAGTGAATTTCCTTTTTGAGATTAAAATCCTGAGAAAAAATAAATTGTATTTTAACTCAGAATTGGGACTTATTCCTCAGAACCAAAATCACTTTTGGTAGGATCTTAAAAAAAAGAAGTCAAAACCTTTTTCCTTAGATCTCTTTTTTCTTCATAAAAAGAAAAGTGCTCATTATCTGAAATTCAGAAAAACTGCATATGCATTTAGCTCCTTGGTCCTAGAAGGAGGCTCTCAACTATAAGAAAGATCATAGAAGATCCAGTAAGTAATAGTTGGCGCGTGACGATATTTTAAGGCTGCACTTATACGAGAAATGACCATGTGCCTTCCTTCTGCCGTCACTGTCTGCTGCTATAAATGCCTCCATCGCAGCATGACAGCTGACTTTCAGTCCTTTTATTTTCATATAATGCATTCCGGGAAGGAAGTGACTGATAACTCAACAACTCCTTTCCACTGAATGAGGAAGTAGCGGGCATAAGACCCTGCAGCAGTTCCTCCAGCTGTGTGTGTGTGTGTGTGTGTGTGTGTGTGTGTAAAGAGATAAGAGCATCGGGGAATTCTGAGTTTGATTTGCTCAGTCATCTACATCAGGACGTTTTTGGGAAGGTGGTGTTCAGAAAGAAGGGACAGGAAATTCCCAGGAACAGAACACTCAGCTGTTCATGACATTCCTGCTTCTCATTCCTCCAAAAGAAGGGAATCTCCACGGAACAACAGGATGCTTCAGTCAAGTTCGGGGCAGAGGGGAGGAAGGGGGTTTTACTCTAGTTCCTGTAACATACATATCAGAAGTTACTGTTAAATACACTTATGCAAATCTGTGATTGTTTCGCAGGTCATGCCAAGTATGTTGGCTTAACACACTGCAAGTCTTACCATGGAGACATCGCATGACTTTATAACAGCTGTAAATACATTAGACTGTACAGTTGAACTCATATCAAACAATTGTAGGGCAGTGGGGGCTCAGTCTGTAGGTACTTGCAAACGAAAGGTTGATGGTTAAAGTCCTACTACAATGCTCCCCGGGCACTGTACATATTAGCTGCCCCTCCTAGCAACCGTGTGATAGAGGGCTTATTCAACTCCGTTGTTTCTGTAATTGTTTGAATTTGATCCTTTATTCTTACAACATGTGTTTTTTCTCAATCAAACAGGCATCTATGATTTTAGAAACCATTTTCATTTGAATCAACTTTTGTGACATTTATCCTCTTGATTCATTCTCCAGTAAGTCATTGTTATAGCCCCTTTCACAATGGTCTTTCACCAATGTGAATGTAATGTTAGCTGAGCTGGACGGTCTCTTCATAACCCAAATTCATATGAGGAGAAAAGAAAAACAGGGAAGATGTTCAATAAAAACATTGTGTTTATTAGAAGTGCAATTTACAACAATGGCAGCAGAGAGAAGGGGGGTTGAGACACAAGGGGAGAGAATGAAATAATTAGCGACTTCCTGTTGACCTGAGCAGACTTCTATGCTCTGATTTAGGGTGAGACAGGGGTGACCATACTAAATCAGAGCATAGAAATCACCCTGGAACTACAAAACAGTGGAGAGGAGGGGGTGGCACTTTAATTTAGATCAAAATAATGTATGTGGCAGCCCTGAGTAAAGTTTGGAAGCACTGTTGAAATACAGTGACTCAAGAAGCTATGTAAAAAATGGTGCAGTGGTGACGTATTTTTGTAGGCTGAACCCGAAGTTAGCATCGCAACGGCTCCCTCTGCAAAAGCCGATTTTTTCCATCGGCTTTTGGAACATAAATAAAATAAGATCTGTGGCTAATGTGTTTATGATACTTGCTTTCTTCAGCAGGATAATCTCCAAATATCAACACAACTTTAATGATTTTTGAGTCATAAATGCAATCGCAATAAGTAAAAAAGCTAACGTTAGGCTTTAAACAAACTACATGACAGTTAGTTGAATACCGCTAAACTAAAGGCGGCTAATTTTCTTCTTGATGACGTTTAATAGCCTCGTTCAGCAACTTGTTAGCAAACGCAGTTTTTTTACACGTAGAAGCTCCGGGCATTCACAAGTCGGGTATTTATTGACGTATTTTATGTCCTAGATCAAAACGTGAAAATCCTGAAAGATTGTATAGTATACCCATAGAATTTATTCCAGACAAACGTTTGATACTTACACGTTTTGCACAGCAGGATAATCTCCACAGATTAACAACAACTTTATGATTTTCTAAACATTCAAGCAATCACTGCGCATCACTCACTCTAAGCTAAAGGCGGCTAATGTTCAGCAAAATGACGTTTGGTAGTTTTAGCTGCTTTTAGTCAACAGCCATTTTTAGGATTCATAAAAGTGAACTACTAACGTGAATATTCTGGAAACCTTCATTAACCACAGACCTTATTTCAGGCATCTAAATAGAAACACGTTTTGTTTTCCAAAAATGCTTGCTCGTTCCCGGGTTTTAGGACTCAATCCTTCACTGCTCTATACTAAGAGGTATTGAGAGGTTATTGTGCTGCTGTTGTTGTTGTCGTGTTACTATCCCCCATCTTTTCAATCTGCTCATGTCGCACTCATCAACTAAAGTCGTTTGGGCTCCATCCAGACAGAGGAGGAGATATCAGACTGGTGTGGTGGTACTGATGTGAATGTTCCGCATCTTTCCAGAAAATACAGGAGGGGTGGATATGTGGAGAATATCGTGTCCAGTCAGAGACGATGCTAAAGGAGGTGTTGGTGCAGATGGGTAACGTTTCCACCCACCTGCTAATAACTGTTTATCTTTGTATTTCAACCGCCACCTCTTTGGAACAAGATGATACCAACTCATTCCCTGTAGGCGAGACCTTTTTGCAGAGGAGGAGGTGGGGGTTTTTCTGATGTTGCCATTCATCCTTTTCAGAATCTCATCATTCTCTCTCAGACAAAGCCACCAGGTGGACATCGATCTCATTCTCTGACAGAATCCTGGAGCACAAACACACAAAAGTTAACGAGCATCCTTTTTTGTTATGCCAGATGTTTTTAGGCCTTCAAACACGGACACGTTGAGAACACATTGAACCCTCTAAGCCCTTCCTTTGATCTTATCCCTGCTTTTGTTTTAAGGGGAATTTCCATTAATCTGTTCTTATCCATTTTTAGAAATAACCCTGAGGAGATATTGACAACGCCAACACATGCTTAAGGGATTTCACTTTTGTCAGTGTCAGCACAAAGATGCAAGACTTCTGCAGGAGTAGAGGCGACTGTTTAAGGCTGCATGTTTAGATAAACAGCAAAGATTGGTTCTTAAAATGCATCCAGGAAGTTGAAATAAACTAGAAAGTGCAAAAAGGTAATTTACTCATGGTCAGCATTATATTCCCTACACAGGTTTTTATATTTATTTGGTCATTTTTATTTATTTATTGACTTATTTACCAGATGCATTTTTCTGCAATGGAACAAAAAAACTAAACAAAATAAACAAATGAAATAAATGATAGTAGTAAAAAAAGATGATGATGAAAATGATATGAATTTAAGTCTACATTTAAACTGATTACAAGGTAGTAATATGCAGAGGAGACTGAGATACTGTATGTCTTAATTATGTCTCCCATTTGCTAACCTTTGCTTCAATTCATACGATTCATAATTCATCAAGGGTTGAAATTAAAGAGGGATTTCTATTGATTTACTTTCTTTATAGGAGGGCAAATACTCACTTGAATCCAGATCCTTTTGTAGTGATAATTCCCACCTCTAGCTCAGAGGGCTTGAAGTCGATGGACAGAACGGTGGCCAGGCATGAGATAGCCGTCTGTATTGAGAAGAGAATTGTCACAATAAGCATTAGAGAAAAGAAGGGAGAGAGGGGGAACAAAATAAACATTGCGCCCGAGAATTAGATAATAGATGAATATATTTGAGTTCAGGCCAAAACAAGACATTTGATGACATTATCTTGGGCTTTGGGAAGCACTGATTGACATTGTATTTACCATTTAACCGACCAAACAACAAATAGAAGAATAATCAACAATGAGCTTGTTAGTTGCAGCCCTATTTTTTGAAATAAAATATCTAAAATAATATCAGTTTTATCATATCAGTGCCTGATTTGTATCAATTATTTACATGTTGGTCCTTTTGAGGGCTTCAACCGTTTGGTTTTTGACTTGCAAAGTAATGCATTAACATTCTAGTTTGGTTACACAATTGTAAAACTCCCTGCTGTTCTGACATCCAGAGAACTCCCTGAATTTCCCAACTGAAATTCCAAGACAAGATATTCAGCAGGTCTGTTTTATGACAGAAATCCAATGTTGCATTGCGTATCGGAATATTACGAAACGTAAAAATACAATTGTAAAATATGATTTTTGTTTAACATAGTTTAAGCTACTGTGACGCAAGAAACATATCGCAAGTATAGATTTTTTTTTAGAATGTTTTATGTATAATTGTCTTATAACATATCTCTATAATAATCTTTTTAGCTATGTTTCATTTCCTTTTGAATTCTTTCTCACTTGATGAAAGTGCCGTTTCCTGAAGTTTAAAAAGTGAAAATCAGAAGAAGCAAGTCTCTTAAAAAGCACATGGGTTAAAATGTTTATTTGAAATAGCTTAAAATAAAACACACACTTATAACAGACTAAATAACAACATCCTTACAGACAACAGTAACAACATATCTCTACACATTTGACCCCCTCACTCACTTAGGTCAATTCTGACTATTTAAAAAGACAGAATTTGTGCTTTGATGGGCGATAGAAAGCCAAGGATGTGCTTTTCACAGGATTCATACAAACTGCTTACATGCTGTTTGAAATAAAGGGCCTTAGTCTCACGTCTCCCACATTGGACAAAAATGAATTGCCAGTGTCCCAGGAGGATACACCAGGGGCATGTACACATCTTGAACCACTTTGTTAATTTTGTGTGTTTACACTATATGTGTGCAATACCTCTATGGTCTGCTCATAAGTCCAATCCAGTTTCTTCTTGACTTTCTTCTCCAGGTAGCTGGTGGCCTCAGTCTGCTTGACTCCGGCTGCGGTGGCCTTAAAGCCGCAGTAGTATCCGGCTGGATCACACTTATACAGCTGAGGACCCAACTCTTCATCCAGACCCACAAAGATCATACCTGGAAAGGGATGGAGCGAAGAAAGGGATATACATATTTACCAAAGGGTTTTTGATAAATATTCTAAACAGCACTTTGAAAGAAACTCATAAACAGTGTAAGGGAAACTTCTGCAGCAATGGAGAGTCAGGACTCAGAGAGACACGAAGAGAGTTGGAGCTTTGATGTCAAACAGTATTAAACAGCCTTGTTCAATGTTTACACAAATATCTGTTTTTATAGATATAATATCTTGATTGTAGCTCTAGATATTTTGTGCTGAGTTTTAAAACCCTTTGACACTTTTTAAACTTGACTTATTACACTCCTTACAAAACAGATTCAGATCACTAAGTAACGCTAAATATGAACCAGTACAGCTCTCCTCACAAAGTAACACATTATTGAGAATAGAGATTTGGAAACTCATTAAGGTTATTTTTGTCAAACAATCCACACGAGACTCACAGCAGCCTAGGGGCCTCATCTCTGCGTTCTGTGTGTAGACTTGAGAGATGTCTGCCATGCGTTTGCACAACATGTCCACAGGGATCTCATAGCCGTACTTATACATCCAGTTAGCCGCTTCGTACCGAGCCCTCTGCACCTGAGACCTGCTGTCAGCTGGAGGGAGGAAGAGGCAGAAAAAAGGCATTTTTTAATGAATAATGTATCGATTTAATTGGAGAAATACGTCACCAAGTTTCTTCCCCGGCACACCTGTATGTATACATCATAGAGTCCTCAACTTTCTCCATTCAATTAATATCAATACGTTTTCTTTACATTACTATAACATTGTTTGTTATGCAAATGAAATGTAACTGGATGCACTTTACTACTGGTTGGATGCAAACTGCATTTCGTTGTACTCTGTGCAATGACAATAAAGTTTAATCTAATTATACACTTCTTTATGTTAACGGATCATAGGCGTAGTATGGTTGTCACTGACCCAATTAAATCACTTTCAATTACTGTTCAAAAGAAAACAGGTAGAAGAAATCGCATTATCCCGTGCAGGAGAAGTTATTTTAGTCAATTTTATTTTTCTGTTGAGGCTGATGTCCAATGAATTTGAGCTACGGAAAGAGAACAATCCACATTTGTCTATCTTTTTGCTACGTATGTTTTTTTTTTTTATTGTGAGCCTCTATTTTTCATGTTTTTAATGATTTGTTATTAGGGATAACATCTGTCCAGGAATTACAGATGAAAAAAAGCCTCTTAGCTAACTTACCATTTACATAAATGTCTATTATTGTGCACTGTAAAATAAAATTAATAAAATAAACTAATAAATAAAAGCAAATCATGTGTTTCTCTGGTCAGCTTTGGAATACTTTAGTTTTTTATTTTGCTAGCTACGACACTTTTGCAACTTTTATGTTATGTTCTGCTGCAGCTAGAGTTGTCAAATGACTGAAATAGCACACTCTATGTTTACTTATTTTTTGTTACGCATGCATTCAAGTGGACATTGCTTACCAGTCATGCCAGTCATAACACAGCCAATGTTCTCTGTAATTTTATACAGATGTGTGACCGTCATCGCATCCAATAGCTTGTCCTGAGAAAAACAAGACAAAGACATTGTAAACACAGAAAGGTACACAACATAGTAATGCAATGACCATCATTATTACAGATGTGGAATCTGACCAGATGCTTTGTAAAAAACACAGAAAAATAAACTTATGTGTGTGTCTGTGTATACTGACTGGAACTTTCTTTTGTGTGACAGCCACAACACAGTCCTTTCCTCTGATCGCTACGGAGGTCAGTCCTCCCTGGTTGATGGCTTTGAAGGCATACTCTGAAGATAGATGGAAGGGGAAAAACAGATTTAGTTACAGTAGTGCCCTTTTCACGACCTTTCTTTATTTCAGGGTTCAACCCAGGCCCGGACTGGCCATCGGGAGGACCGGGAGGTTTCCCAATGGCCAGAGTTGTGTGTAACGCGTTACAAAGTAACACGTTACTGTAATAATATTACTTTTGTCGGTAACGGAGTTGTGTAACGCGTTACTTTTATAATTCAGTAATCACACTACAGTTACTAACATTGCCCCGACACGCGTTACTTCGGTACTTTTATAAAATAATCACACTAACTGACAGACAAGAGGGGTTTCCGCCGCAGGTTTGTATACATGTAGGCCTACCTACGCGATTTGCGCGTCCACATCTCCACGTGCAGTGCTGCATAAACATAATAATAATAATAATAATAATACATTACATTTATAAAGCGCTTTTCCTGGTGCTCAAAGCGCTTAACATGGCTGAGTCTCTTCATCTGTAAACTTCCTCAACGGGGCCGCTCGCTCTCTTTTCTTGATTGCCCTCTCACGGGTGAACAGTTCAATGTCCCGCTTCATTGTAGGAATTCTGCCATGTCTCTACTACTTTAGTTTGACCATCTCTGTTCAGGGTTCTTACACCTTTTCCAAAGTCAAATTCAAGCACTTTTCAAGCATTTTCAAGGTGCATTTTCAAGCTTTTCAAGCATCTTACATACACGTACTTATAGTCAAATGATTATGTCCCTACCTCACATTAAATCAGATTATCTTTATGCTATAAACAACCAAATGTGTGTTTCGTGATAGCATTCTACATGAGGATGAAAAATTAAAGAAAATAAAACTAAGGTTAATATTTCAAAATGAGTGACCCATCTGTACGTACACTGGGCATCCCATATAACCTGGCGGAGCCGATATACAACAATCAGCCAAATAACTTTTCAATACATTATTGATTACTATTTTTTAGGTACTTTTAGGTTGGCAGTAAACACAAGTCAGAGGTAAATGGTGTACTTTTCCTCCACTATATGTATTGAATACCTTCAGTTACTTTACAGATGTGGATGAATGATGTGAAATATAATCAAGTGTTAAATCAGACTTTAGTTCCACCTGGAGTAAATTCACAAGCTACCCTGCAGTATACAAAGTCATTCAAACTAGCTGCACCTTTACCAGCTTTGAGAACACTTTAATGATCAATCATTATAAAACATATCATATATTATTATTCTGAAATGGACCAAACTGCACAATGACTACTTTTACTGTCGCTACTTTCACTATATGTTGATGATAATACTTTTCTACTTTTACTTGAACATTTTGAATGCAGGACTTTTACTGTAACAGAGTATCCCTACACTCTGGTACTTCTACTTTTACTCAAGTACAACATCTGAGTACTTCTACTTTTACTCAAGTACAAGATCTGAGTACTTCTACTTTCATTACAAGATCTGAGTACTTCTATTTTTACTCAAGTACAGTTTCTGAGTACTTATTCCACCTCTGGTAGCGTATTAGCCTGAATTGTAGCCACAAAATCACGCAGAGCTGCATAAAAATAGACTCACAATGGTAACAAGTGGAAAATAATATTTACAAATGTGTACAATGATTTGTAGGTAATTTTGACTACTCAAGACACCTGACTTATACATATTCAACAGGAAGACTGTGTTCATTCTGCTATTATCATGGGAATTAACAAACTAGCACCGCCATCAGGGTCAATTTTGACCCACAGCTGTTTTTTTTATTGTTTTGAACTTTTTTTCAATTAAATATAAAGTCTTCCAGTCCGTGACTTTTCTGAAGTCTGTTATGTAGTACCTCTGTTGTTAAAAAATTGTTCATATGAAATCAGATTGAAGAAATCGCACCAAAAAATTGGGCCATTTATAGACTATTCCGCCAGCGGGCCTCCTATTGCACACTTTTCACGCTTTGACTTTCGCGTGTAAACATAGGTGTAAACATCAAACATGACGGTTGCTATCAGCAACACCCTTTGTCTCCGTGTCTACTTGCGGTTCCTTTAAAATAAGAGGGATAGATTGAGAGAGAGGCAGAGAAGAGCGATAGAGCGATAGATAGATAGAGAGAGAGAGAGAGAGGAAGAGAGAGATATTGACTAGAGTATTGATAGCGACAGTCTGTAGTGGAAGGAGCGACGCTCCCGCTGACAGGGAGACTGCTCACCAGCTGCGCTCCGCAGCAAAAAGCTGTTTGCTTTCAGCCCAAAACGACAACCGCTCACGAAACACTAATGTTCGTAAGTGTTTAAT
>NW_011341714.1:77351-81413 GCF_000735185.1 Notothenia coriiceps
ACTCGCCGGAACTGCAGCGGGACCTTCCTCCAAGATCAGTTACGTTCGACACCTGCATGTGGACGACTACCAGGACATCGTTTGCCATGCTCCGGAGCAAGCAGCCGGGAGCTCCCTGGCCTCCATGGACAGCCAGCTGGTGTATCGCTGAGACAGCCTCCGTGCTCGTCATCACCAATCACCGTGATGCTGGGCTGTCATCGGGGCGCCGGTCAAAAGCCGAGTGCAACAGCAAGAAGAACGTGGCAAACTGTGACTGAGGACGACTAAGAGAGACCAGAGAAATGAATTTGACTTTCTTAGTTTGACCTGGGCTCGCTCCTCTGCTCCTCTGTGGAGGTGGATTATCCCACACTTCTCCATTCTTATGCCTAGTAAAGGAGCATCCCCGAGGACCCCATTCCCCTTAAATATTTGAATCCCCTTTACAGGCTTTCTTTTGCTTCACTTAAAGGTCCATGTTTTTCCGGTGTTATTACCCGTCCCTTGTTGTGTTATGAAGTTTTATGCATGTAAACGGTCTGCAGAGTCAAAATCCCTCAAAAGTACACCCTGTAACGGAGTAAAACTCTAAACACAGAAAAAATACCTGTCTATGCTGCCCCAGAACGCCTCCGTTGGAGGATTTCTCTTGTTCTCCTGGGTACAGTGACGTGGTCATACCCAAATGGACCCATTGGGTCCAAATGGATCAATCCGTGGAGCCGTTACGTTACGTCCGCGGAGCCGTTAGGTCGGCGGACTTCCTTCACCCCTAGATTCCACCGGTTCCGTCTGCAGCATGTTACGGCTGCCCATGGTTTTGGTCCGGCTGCCCGCGGGTTTTGGTCCGGCCTCCTTCCGGCGGTCCATACCCTACCGGGTGCGTTTCAGAAGCATTTTCAGAAGCAGAGCGTCTTACCTGCGGCTCGCAACTTTTGTTGATTTGGGCATTTTTTGGTGGGAAATAGCACCCATTGGACTAAGAGTGGCCGCGATCCTTGCGGACGCCACGGCGCAGCCGTAACACGGCCGTAACGCGTTCGCACACGGGACCCGGTGGAATCCGTCTTGTGGCGCGTTACGGCCGCATTACGGCATGAAGTGGAACGTTCAGAGCATAGCATATATATATATATATATACAAACTAATTTTGCAGGACCCCTATCCCTCCGTTAAGTCTTTCCAAGTAGGAGGAGAATGCAAGTGTTCCACTTTATATTATATATAATTATATATATAGAATAATTATGATGATGAATGCATTTTTTAACCACTAAAATAACAGCAACACATCCTTGATTTCATGTTGTTTATAACTGGAATATTATTAATTATTAATTAACTTTGTCTGTACACAAAGTACAAATGTCCAGGAAATATGCCCAAATCAACAAGAACTGCGAGCCGGCATGCACGACGCTCCGCTTCCGTAATGCTTCTGAAACGTTCGTGAAACGCGCCCGGTAGGGTATGACGCCAGAGGAGGCCGGACCAAAACCGCGGCGCAGCTGTAACGAGCCGCAGGCGGACCCGGTGGAATCTAGGGGAGACGGCGGGACGCGGCGAGGCTGTGAGTCGGTGTGTGAGCACACACACAAACTCCCAGCCAGGCTACGGGTGTGTGTATGTGTGTTCGGGCTGGGTTTTGCTGTCTCGCAGACAGCCACTGGGCTCATAGGGAGGGGGGGCAGGAGCTCCAACAAGCCGTTTAGGACAGAGAGTGAATACACATACTATACAGAGATGCTGTATGAGAAACCAATGTGAGTTTGGAAAATTGCACAATATAAATCTATTTTAGTATACCTCAACAATAGAATTATGATCAGTAGAAATGGCCATGACATGAGACCTTTAATGTCTGGTATGCCAACATCTGTAGCAGAATGGGAGAATCTTAAAATGTACCAGGGTTTATGCATAAAAAGTCAAAGGTATGACCTTTATTAGATTATTTTCATACGTTTAAAAAGCAGATGGCAAATTCTAACTGCTAACATCGACAACACTTATTAACTATACTTTGACTGTTAGATAGCTTAACTTGACAGTGTTCATTTGTTTTAACTCATGGGACTATTGTATCAATACAGAATGATTGAAAATGTACGGGAACAAAGCGTAATAGAATAATTAGTGTGAATAACCCAGTAAAATGTGCATTACTGGACAGTATTCATTTAAGTTCAAACACAATCCTGTGTTTTTGAGACGTCTGAAAAGTCTACAATATCAAGTCTTTATGTATTTCTATGTTATCAATGGAATGAAAAGGATGTACAGTATTTATGTGACGGATATTTCACAAATAAACTTCGAACATTCAGAAAAGGTAACCATTAAAGTTATAAAAATATATGTCATACTGAACTTATTATTTTTTTACGATGATTATGATTCACTATACTATATACTTTTTCTGATATTTTTTTATAGTATGTCGAAAAATATGCAAAAATACACAGTATATATAGTATGTCGAATTCTTCGGAAAAAAAGACATAGTATAATATGTCGAAAATATGCAAAAAAACAGCATAGTTAGAATGTCGAATTTTGAAGAAAAAACGACATAGTATATCGAAAATATATTAAAAACAACATCGTGTAGTATGTCAAAAATATGCCACAATACAAAGTGTAGTATTTTTTAAATTTCAGAAAAATCAATATAGGAAAGTAGGTCTAAAAATATGGAAAAATGACATACTATGTTTTTTCCCTGATATTTCCAACATACTATACTATGTTGTTGTTTCTGAAATTCTTTAAAAACATTTTGATAACTATAGGTTACTTACGTAACCCCAGTTCTCAGAGTAACATGAAGTGAGATGTCTCACTATGGGATGCGCCTCAACGCGTATGCAAACAGAAGCATCAATCTGATTACGCCAATCCTGATTGGCTGTTGATCTTGACGTCTACGTCAGGGAATCCACCCACCCTATAAGTAGCTTGCGCTACGACGCAGCGTCATTCAAAATAAGCACCTCTTCTCGTTTCGCCTTAGCAAGAAGGGCCGTCTGGTGAGACATCTCACTTCATGTTACTCTGAGAACTGGGGTTACGTAAGTAACCTATAGTTCTCATTCATAACACTCCGTTCGATGTCTCACTATGGGATATTGAAACTCCCGTATTGCTAGACATGCTTATCTCGAAAATCACCAAAACAACCAGAACTTAACAGGTAGAGCCCTGTCTCAACACGGGGCCCAGCACTGTGCGGGCCACACTTGGAGCAGAGACATCTAGCCTGTAAAAGCGGACAAAAGTGAGCGGTGAGGACCAGCTCTCTGCTGCACAAATGTCTTGGATGGAAACACCCTTGAACAAAGCCCAGGATGTAGCCAGTCCACGAGTAGAATGAGCACGCAGGCCCGTTGGTGCCTGCAAACCCTGACTCGTATAAGCCAGAGCAATCGCTTCCACAATCCAGTGGGAGAGCCGTTGCCTGGTAACGGGCTTGCCCTTCTGAGGGTTAGCCCAGGATATAAAGAGTTGGTCATTGCAACGAAACTCTTTTGACCTGTCCATATAGGTGCGTAAAGCACGAACTGGACACAGCAAATTCGGCCGCTGTTCCTCAGAGGAACACAGCGGCGGAGGAAATGTCACAATGTCAATGGGGGTACATGAGCCAACCACCTTAGGTATAAAGGCAGGGTTGGGCTTCAGCAACACCCTCGTTTGCCCCGGGGCAAACTGAGTGCATGAAGGATGTACAGAGAGCGCATGAATGTCACTGACTCGCTTGGCAGATGCCAGAGCCAGTAACAGCACTGTCTTCAGTGACAGGCTTCTTCCAGGGGTTCAAATGGAGGTCGAGTGAGCCCATCTAAAACCACTGCCAAGTCCCATAAGGGCACCAGTGACCTAGAAACAGGGAGGAGCCTGCGAGCCCCTTTCATAAAACGGCAGACCAAAGGATGTTGGCTAGCCGTCTTTCCCTCAAAGCCCACATGGCATGCAGCAATAGCAGCCAGGTACCCACGTGAAGTTTCCCTGTGTAGAGGAAAAAGTAAGGACAGGCCCCACTTAAAGTAGATGCTGGATACCTGTTGTCTCGAAATAGA
>NW_011341714.1:83854-153469 GCF_000735185.1 Notothenia coriiceps
CATATGCTTTGACCTACCTGTAAAACGAATGACATGCGTGCTAATGTAAACATGATGAATTATACCTCGGATAATACCTCGGAGTCATTTTCGACAGTCAGCTCAAATTCAACCACCACATAAATCACATCACCAGGACCGCCTTTTTCCACCTCAAAAACATTGCCCGTCTCCGCCCATCACTCTCCTCCTCTGCTGCTGAAACCCTGATTCATGCATTCATCACTTCACAACTCGACTACTGCAATAGCATCCTCTATATGGCATACCATCCAACCTCCTCAATAAACTCCAACATATCCAGAACTCTGCTGCCCGCCTCCTCACCCACACCCGTTCCCGAGACCACATCACTCCCATCCTCCAGAACCTCCACTGGCTCCCCGTCCGTCAAAGAATCCACTTCAAAGTCCTCCTCATTACTTACAAAGCCCTCAACAACCAGGCCCCCCCCTACCTCACAGACCTGCTGCACCACCACACCCCTTCCCGCTGCCTCCGCTCATCAGAAGCCAACCTCCTATCCATCCCCACCCGCACCAATCACCGGACCTGGGGGGACAGAGCCTTCTCCGTCGCTGCCCCCTCCCTCTGGAACTCACTCCCACAACCCATCAGAGACTGCACCGACCTCACCACCTTCAAAAAACTCACAAAAACTCACCTCTTCAATCTGGCTTTTCATGTGTGATTGTTTTTGTATTATTTGACTTTAACTTTAACTATATATTTATTTGTTGTTCCTTTCTTCTCTTTTCTTTTCTCTTCACTATTATCTGTAAAGCGTCTTTGAGCACCTGTAAAAGCGCTAACAAATTAAATCTATTATTATTATTATTCAAAAATGTAATTTATGCCAGGTTTGGACATTTTTGTCACAGCAGCATTGTTGTTCTTAAAAATAGAACAAAATACACATTAATTCAACATTAAGAGTTATTAGGGTTACTGCACATTAGCTTTGTGACTCTAAACCACAGAAGCTAACTCACCTTAAGCCAGTCCCCGTAGTGCACTTGTTCTCCAACATACGATGCGTACGTGCTGACGGCCAGTTGTATGGCGGCGCCCACTGCAAACCACCTCCTCTTCACCCCGAAGGACATGAAGCTGGCACACAGCACCGCAGCCCCCATGTCCACGTACAGGTAGGGGACAGGGATGTCTGGCTTCCTGGAGAGGACAATGGATGAAAAGAGATGCCATAAAACTTTAAAAGTAAAGTAAAAACAAGTCTGAGTATATATATATTTGATCCCTGTTGGCACCGTGCTAGTTGGCAGCCTGTTGCAGGAGTTTATAGATTGTGTTTATAGAATGTGTTTATAGATTTTTCCAAGAATTTCACAATTTTGGGGTCAATTAAGTATCTATCTATCTATCATATTAAAAAAAGAAGGCATATTATAGAATCTCTTTAAATATTCTAGTAAAAATGATAATAGTATGTCATGGTAAAGGTATAGTATTCCATAGAGACATCTTAGGATAAGATGTCATTAAACATGTATCTAAAACATTTAATAACAAGTCATAATATAGTATGTTAAAAAAAAGAGAGCCATAGTATAGAATGTTAAAACATGTAATTAAAAATTGTATGTAATTCAACATTTATCAAAGAACGATAGTATAGTAGGTAATTAAACATTTATTAAAACATCATAGTTAGCATCATATGTCATAAAACGTATAGTAATGTGTCAATTAAATGTATAGTATAGTACTACAAAAGTCAAAGTAGTGTATCAACAAAAGTCATGGTATATATATGTACAAACAAAGTAATAGAATGGAATAAAAAAAGGGAATAATATCCCCCAAAGAGAGGCAGACAGGTAAGACAAACGATTTAGGTTGATATAATTACAGGACAATTCAGAGGGGTGTGGTTGTCCAAGTCAAACCAACCCACCACAGACTGAAACAATACACGCCCAGTGTATTTAGGATTAAAACCACCATTACTACCAGGATAAATTACAGCCTTTTATCCTTCCGACTGAAAATTACAGACAAGGCTAAATATAACTTGTCTTTTTAATTTAAACAACTCCATATGGCTGAAACTTACGTCTGAGGTTTTTGCTAAAATAGACCCCAGCTAAATAGGCTAACATGAAGCTAGCTGGAACTTTGAACATAACATATATTAAAGTTAGACTGGCACGCATATTGTACAGTAATAATATCTGTCAAACAATATAATGCTTCTAGAAACATCTTGATAATCAAGGCTGATAAACGCAGCGTTAGACTGGCGTTAGCTAGCTTGTTAGCTCGTTTCTAGCGCTATATTCTCCAAATCTGTTTACCTTTTTGAGTCCGCTCGTTCAGCAAACAACATCAACATGGTGAAGCAGTTCCAAAACCCAAACCGGGTCAAAATAAATGCTCCCAACTGGCTGAGAAACCTTAAAGTCTGCTTCCTACTGGGAGCTGCCATTGTTGATGCAATCTATCCGCCAACGACACACTGCGACTATTCAAAGGACTTCCGGCCAAAAAAACACACACGTGTCGAAATAAAAGTACGCGTCCTGTACATTCAATACAGAATATAGAACGTGGAGTTATTTCCAACACGGATGATCTTATTTTGAAAATACTTTAAATCCTACCGCAATGTTGCCCTCCTATTGGCTGATAGAACAAAGTGGGCGGGACAGACTTGCTCATTGAAGCAGGATAAACCATGGGATAAACAGAAATAGATTCGATACCGCCATCCAGGAGAAAGTAGATCATCACTGAGATCTAAAGGTCATTGGAGGAAAACTGGCCTACCTCTTAACCTTGTTATTTCAACCATGTATTCTGCAGAAATGCCCATTGCGAATGTTCATTTAAAAGTATTTTTCTCAATAGGAATGCCAGAGTTAACCGAGAAGAGCTTTTCTATCTGTAGCATCTGTAGTCGATATGCAGATGTTACAACCCGATCCTAAAGACAAAGACAAATTCAACATCAACAAATATAATAATACTATTTAAAAGCATGCAAATCAAAAATGTAAAACAAGGCAAATATTCATGTTAGAAAAAACATTTAAAAAGACCCCATTATACTACATCATCAAATAAATGCATTGCAATGGTTAATATTAATGTTAATGGTATTTGCACGAAATAACACAGTATGGTCTCTAAACACTGCAAATAACTTTGCTATATTTATAATGGCAGATATGGAAACATCTTCATGTTACTTCCTTTGTCCTTTTTTTTTACAATGACATAAAAGGTACATTTTTTTAATTAACATTTAGAAGCTGGAACCAGAGAACGATAAGGCATTTTTGCTTGAGGAAAATTACTTGAACAATTAACCAGCTATCAAAATGATTGTTGATACATTTTCTGTCTATGGATTGATTGATAACTAGGTTAGCAACTATACTAACATCTCTCAAAAGACAACCCCACACTGAACAGGGTCAATGAGAAATCATGATTCCAGTCAGTTGTACAATAACAGTGACCCAAAGGATGAAACTAAAATAGGACAGCCAAATGGGGAGGGCAGTTTCTCATCAGGTGACCAGTGACCAACCAGGCCTTCAAAGTGAACACACTGCTGCTGATCCCTGTGACGTGTCTCAGGTTAATCTTTAGTAGATGAGACTAACCTACATCCTGAAACTGGCTTAGTGTGAGTCCTGCTGAAGGTTTAGTTAAGGATCAGTAGCCTGTCGTGTCTCAGATAAAATGTCAGTTGTAGGTGAGTAGGACAAAATAGTGGGACGAGCTTTACAGGGCAAGAATATTTTCATAAAACCTTTTCCTTTAGCTTAGGAAAATGTAATATCCGCAATAAATGTTGATGCCATCAGCCCTTTTTACAGGTCAACAAGTCTTTGTTTCTGCTAACATTGGGTAAAAGGTGGGGTTGCGTGCGCTAACATACAGAAAGACAACTAATCACACTCCCGTTTACATCTATGAGATTTTAAAGAACCAAAAAGACCAGTAGGTTTGAACTAACAAACTGCCCACAAACTATCACAAGAAACTGAAAAAAGCCTTAGCCCAGCATGGATTACTGAATGGGCCTACTGGGCATACTAAAGTTAAAATGACCACAGATGAGAGACACAAACATACTACAGAGAGACCAAAAGAACTACAAAGAGATGCCAAACAGCTGCTAACCATCACAAAAACTACACTACTACAAACAGAGGCTAAACAACTATAAAGACCGTATAATCCACCAATGGAGCTCCTTGCTAAACACATAGATGTAAAGTACATATCTAATTTACTACAATTAATTCTGTCTATGGAGTTGTTGTTTTGTTTTTTTAACGCCCTGGTTTTGAACAGGACCAACTTAGTGTTTGTAAAGACACCTTGAGCAAAAATCTATTCATGCACAATATTCACCTGAACTGTTGAAACAACATCCATAATACTCATCTGGCTGCTACTTAGAAATTATTTATCTATTTACCTAATATATCATATTCCAATAACTTGCTTATAGACTCTTATTGCACTATTTCACTTTTTTACACTATTTTTATTTTTGTATTTACTATTTACTTGCACCATATTTTTTCTGTTTATCTGTGTTTTGTGTTGCACTGTTGGAGAAGCCTGTGACCTAAGATTTTCATCGGCATAACTACGCTGCAGCTATGTTCTTATGACTAAATAAAGAACCATGAACCTTGAATAACATCTTTGTCAGTTTTGCACTGGAAGTTGCTGAAGTAGAATGACGTGGCAAGTCTAAGAGGAGCTGATTGGATAGACTGCCAGATTATAATTAAATAAGTGGTGAGGACTTGGCCTCCTTCCACTTGGCACACAGCACTATGCTAATGATGTATGAACACACGATGATGCAAACACTAACCTCTGTTATGGCTATGTTAAATGAAGGTATGGAATGGTACTAAATACATCAACTCTAATAAATAACTTCATTTCATGTCGGAGGTAATTCCTATGTATTGTTTAATATTTACATGCTAAACTTCATGCTCTAACTTCACTACTACTAAAAGGGAAACTTTCAGATTAGAGTTTAACATCCCCTCCCTGTCCAAAGAAAACCAACTTCATCCAATTTTTGATTTGTATTTTGTTCCTACTTCTTAAGGTAATAACTATTTAAAAACCAGCTTGAATGAGCTGGGAACGCAATGTTCAAGATAAAAAAGGCAGTTTATGAAAAGTTTACTTTAAAGAGATAAATGCTTCTCACAGGACAGCTACGAAACAAACGTACAATGATCTTATAGAAAAGGATGCATTGCTATACCCAAAACAGTATAAGAGTTGAAATGAGTTGTGCACATCAGTACAATATTCATTCACATGAATGCAGCAGTCATATCCAAAAGTAGTATAATTTGCTGTAAATACTGTTCTACAAAGTTTTGCTAAAGTAAGTGTTGAATGCAGGACTTATAATTGTAGGGTCCTTTTCACAATGTTTTAGCAATTTGACATAAGGAAAGGATCTGAATACTTCCTCCACCACTGGTTTAATGTATAGGTGAGGTATTGACATGAAAATGAAAAGAGATATGAAAAGTAATGTGAAGCCAGTGTCTTATAGGCTTAAAGTGTACAGACTTTGGTATGTTTTCAACAGCTACAGACAAATATGATGTGATGTTTACTGTTCACTTTCTCCACCTCATCTGCAGATCTAGAAGAATCTCTTACCTTCCTCCTTCCTGTTCAGAGGTTACGGCTCCTGATTGTTTAATCTCATCACGGGGGATTGGTGCCATCAGGTCCAATCCGCTGCCGACCTCAACCCAAAGCCAGCAGCAGGGATCAGCTGGGATGAAGAGCAGTGGGACAGCACAGACCATTCAGTGTGAAGAAGCAACCGGACTACAGCAAGGCAAACAGTCAATGAGCTCTTAGGAGCCAAACACATTTCTCGTTACTTTGGGGATCCCACCATTCAACAGGTAAAGATTGCTGATTGTAATGTTGTTGGTTTTCCATCATGAAAGCAGATTTGTAGGTATTTTTTCTGACACTTTTAAAGGTTTTGTCTTGATTTCCTCTTACAGTCAGGATGGCTCGGGATATGTCGGATAAGGAAATCTTAAAAATGGAGCTGGAGCAGTTGAAGAAGGAAGTTAGCACAACTAGGACACCAGTAAGTAAACGACCTCTTTAAAAATAATGTCTTGCCATCAATTGTGAGCAATCTTTTCAGTATTATTTCAATTTTAAGCCTCTTTGAATTGAAGCATTGTGCAAGGGGTGAAAACAGTTTCAATGATTTGTAGCATGCAAGTTTAATGTTCCATCTTTACGTCTGAAAAGGTGATATTTGCTTTGTCAACCTTAAATGTGTTTACCATCTTTCCTCCCAACAACAGTTGCTTGCAAACTGTGCAGAGACTGTTACATTCGTTGAGGAACTCCTGCCTAATGATCCGCTGATAAAGGGCGTTCCAGATGACAAGAACCCCTACAAGGGAGACAAGGGAGGCTGTATAATAACATAGCACATGGACATGCAAGGAAACGTCAAACAGTTTTTTTATGAGAACCGGTTACATTGCTGTAATATCCCTGTAGAAATGTAAAAGAAAACTAAGATCTGTAATGGTATTGCTACCAGGAGAGAGACCCTTTTCCATCACCGGATTACTGAATGTACTGTTGATAGGAAAATATTTCTTTGTCAATTTGTAATTAAATGCAAATAGCTGTGCAAAGCTTTGACCTGACTTGACTGCTCTTATTATCGTTGAATATAAGCAAAGCTCACTTTTATTATACTACAACTGCACTTTCATCTACTTTTTTACACTGGATTATATTGTTACTGTATATTGGTTGGTGTGTGAATGTGCAGAAGTCAACATGACACTCAGCTGTGTAACCGTGAAAAGCAGGGCAAAGTCACAGGAGCTGCGCACTTACTGCTTAGTAATTCTTAATACGATTTCTCGTTCACACTGACAAAGAGCTGCTTCCGGTATCAAAGTCTTTAAGCTTGTTCCAGCGGCTTCATCCCTGCTCCCATTTGGAGCCCTGCATCCAATTAGTGTCATGTTCAATCTGCTCACCAACAAATACACATAACGTCTTGGGTATGATTTCATTTGTAGGTGCAGGCTTTATTCCTAACACTATAATACATTTAAAAACACAATTCACACTGCTGCATTAACACTTTTTTTTAAATCAAATGATAGATAGAATCGGAGGGATGAAACCCTCTTTAACGGTCACACATGCAGAGCACCTAGCACAGTTAAGGAAATATGGTTATTAGGTATCAAAAAAGTATTTTAAGATAAGTTTATTGCCGTTCCATTTTCAGAAACCAACATATCCTCCTGGGACCCGAGGGAAATAGTGTCTTCCAATTTCCTTTTTTTTGTGATTTCCTACCTATTTAAGGTTAAAAAAAACATCTTGCAATTTAGACTTTTTTTATTTTATTTTATTTAAATATGTTACAGTATGTCCACTGTAGAGGACGTCGGGACCATATTAGTTTGAAAAGACAGCCAAAATTAACAGATAGACTATGTAACGTATTATGGTTATAGAGTGATATTAATACAATAATACATTCACCTTTATTTAAAACATGAATAAGTAATTGATCTGAACATTGCTGTTTATTTGGTCACTAAAAAACTAGTTTTATGGATGTGGTCTCCATTTGACCAAGCTCATAGAAACAAAGCTGGCATTCCTGAGGCAATTCTCATTTTTCAAGGCTCCACTTAAAATAAAAACAACAATGAGACATACGTGCTACTCTTGGCCCACAGGGGGCCATGTCTTTCCAGCTCGTCCCTATCTGTCTCTCTGTCTGTATCTGTGCGCTCATGGAGCCTCCTGCATCTTTCACCCCTTCTTCTTGACCCTCTTCTATCCCAGGTGTGAAATCATCATCTCTATCATCATCTGAGAGCTCAAAATCTTAATCTCCCTGAACTATCTCGTACAGAAAATCTCTGCTTCAGTTCCGTCTCTTGCAACAATATTGAGTCATAAAGTCCATGAAGATGGTCCTGACGTCCACTAGAATGGACATTTATAAAAGGGCTGTTATTTGAAAACTTGAATTATTTAATTGCTTTCAGAACAAATTATATAGTTCCTCACATGTTGATAGACAAGAACATATAGGATTTTCATGGTAAAAATTACGATTATTCAACAATATTTGACTTTTCCTCCTGCTTCTATAACATTTTGTTTTTGGTATGCCAGCCATTTTGGATGAAAAGAAAGAGGAACTTCCCAGCATGCAATTTAACCAATGACATATCACTGGAAAGACCAGGATGTCCTCTGTACAGTACATCAGGGATTGATAGAGTAGCACAAAAGAGTCAAAGGAGATGCATGTTAAATTTTCAATGGGCTGGGTCCCAGGAGGATATATATGTTTTATGTATTTGGTTTACTTTAATGTTAAACAGAAATATTAAGCAAAATTGTTGAGTATCTATAAGTATAGATAGTGAGTATCCAAGTATTACCGTAATCAAAAACCCTTAGGGGTGCGTGTCTGTGAGATATCAGTATGTTGTCATCTGTGTAGGTTATCTCATTTCAAATATGTAATCACATTTTAAATATGAATACAAATACAATTAATTATTAAAATATATTTGAATCCCTTTTCATGTATTTTAGATACTAGAGAAAGACATTTGAGCTAAAGAGCGGTAACATGGTTCATTTGTAAACATATTTTCAAAAGGAAAGCTGTTTTAAAAGGTTACCCATTTTATCATTAAGTAATATATACTTTTTGTAAAAAAAATGATAATCAAGTGTTATTCTGTTGATTTTCACATTGCAATTTCTCAATGGTCTGCTCAAGGACACGAGCACTGTAATTATGGGACACCAAATGATACAACTCAGTGATTTTAATCTGCACTGTTGTAAATACATACATTTCGACACCGCATGTGTAAAGTCTAGGATGACTTGTCCATGGAGTGGTTTTTATCTTAATTGTCTTATCAGATAAGAGCAATTATGGACATATTTAATCTTCGCAAATGTCCTATAATCTCTGTGGAATAACCATACTGGGTGAAAGAAAAACATGTTGTAACCTTCAGATCAGAAGTGTCATAACTTTGTGAATTCAAGACATCTGAACGGACTATTTGTTTACTTGAACACAATTGACCTCGTGTGACACTGACAAGAACAATGCATCTATTCATTTTTTGTTGAGAGTGACCTACCATGGAGAAGAACAATGTCTGAATCGATTCCAAGAAAAATAATTAATGGAGGAACGAAAAACTCAAAGTTCTTTTGGTAGTGTCCTTTTGTCAGGGACCAAGCAGTGAGTGGAAAAAGTGTTTCAAATCGAAATAACTAGGCCTATAAACAGGTCATTTGAATATAATTCTATCAATATACCAGAAGTCAAATTGATGTTAACTAAACTAAACACACCGACCTGTCGCAATCCAACAAGTGGGAACATATATAGTGGCTTGTCCAAACCGAATAGCAAACAAGGGGTAACTACGATGAATAGGCCATGAAAAGAAAACTGACAAAGCCCAAATCCCACTGTTGACATGGAAGCACATGGTTTGGCCCAATTAACTATTTCCAGGATTTAGAAGTCCTCAGCCCTCGGCCATGCTCTTTGGGCCACCAGGAAGAAACCCCCCCCAACAACCACAGTAACTCAAAGACAAAGAAAATGTATAATACAAACAAATACCTCTGTTAACCGATCCAAAATGTGTTCACCTGAACTAAACACTGTCAGGCCACAGTGAAAGCAAATAACCAGTTCACCATTGAAGCCAACTGTCTGTTGTTAATTGTTTGGGTAATTGACTGCACCTGAAATGCAGGTGTGACCATGTGTGGCTGTGGCCATCACATCATAGTTTGCCTCTTTTGTTTTGGTCTCCAAAGAAGCACTTTTCTGGCACACCATTATTTTTTATTTGTGCACAGTCATGACAAAAATGGGTCACTTAGCCTTATCTTTAGTGGTTGTCATAACACCTCTGATAATCATCTAAATGTCCCACTTGTCTAGTCCAGACCTTTGGCAGTCAGCGTTATAAAAACAGCCTGATGAGGAGTGCAGTGCTCAGAAAACACCTGTCACTGCTGCTGTGGACACTCTTACCAGACACTGCGATCCGATTGTCTCCATGATGTGGCTCTTGATCTTCTTAGCGTGGTTGGTTATATGGGCCGGTGGCACGTACTGGTACCTGTTTGGGAAAAAGAGCCCTTTCTCCCTGGAGTCAGTGAGACCCCCTGGACCTCGAGAGTTTGATCAGAAGAAGCGGGACAAAGTCATCAAGCAAGGTAAAATGATTGCAGTTGAAAATGCTCATTAGAAATGTGAGGGCATGCTTTCATGAAGAAGTGTATCTTCTAACCGTTAAGTCTGATTTAGATCTGTAGGCACACACTTAAACAAGATACAAAACAGTCAACATGTAAAATGACTTGACAAAAAACTACGAAAAAGAATGCAGACTAAGAATGAAAATGACCATTTGTAAAATAATATTTCAATTTATTCCATTGGGTACAACACAATATGATCCACTTAGAATATATATTCTTACAGCAGAAAATGGACCTCCCTGGCCAGCATCTGCAAAAAAAGGAAAAAAGAGAATCAATTATTAACCTTCACTTTCATCATTCAATAATGAATATGCAATATGTTTATTTAGATTGCTTTAGTGAGATTTAAGAAATGTATGAAACTAAAATCCAATTAATTTGTCATGGATTTTCTTTGTTATCAACCTCTGCTGTGACAGGGATCATCAAATAATAGACCTTTATTCACTGCACACATTTCAATCAGCGAACATGTGTAATAAAAGGTATCCCACTTTGCAATGTTAACAACAACAAAAAGAAAATGACAGATGGAATTGTTCAAAACAAGGGACATGCACAAGGTCGGGCAGAAGTTGCCCAAGCAGATGCCCATTTGTCCTTTGCAGCTGTGCTGTGCTTTTGGAGGAAGAACAATTGTTTTATTGTTGCTGTTGTAAAGCCCTTTCATAATAATTGCTTACATGTTCCTGGGCAAAACTCTTAATGTCAACAGATGGCATTATGCAGGAAAAAAAAGGTGCATTCTCAAATGAATCTGGTTTACTTCTTTAACTTAAACTAGGGTGTGATTTTATTTTTCATTCATCTTTAATATTTACAACGGGTATAAGAGACATTGTAAGTAAAATAAATGGTGTGACGAGGGAGGTAATATTCCAAGGAAAATTCTAAATAATTGTATTAAGTTAAGTTATAAAATTGGGTTCGATTAAGCATTAAAAGGTCTGCAACTAGAAATAGTAAAAAGTAAGTAGAACAAATATTTGACACTGTATCAGTTTACTAAAGTTCGTAGAACTGCTGAGGTTTGCTGATACATATCATCTAAATGGCCTGTTTTCCTGGTCATAACTCAGAGTTAAGATTAGACCTAAATTAGTACAAAAGTACACTTATTGTTTTTCATCTGTTGGCTTTATCTTAGTTAGATAATGCACAAAGAGATTGTATTTGCAGTCTTATCTAATGTGTAGTTGCCAAGAGGATAACACATATACAGGAACTAGATCAACAGCCAAGTCTTTATGAGATGAAAGCTGTGCATAGCAACCTTCAGACTATTATGCAACACATTTTAGCAGGTTATATTACATTTTCAATGAATCTTTTTTTTTTTTAGACATGTAAATGTTACCATGATTACATCATCTCCGTCTGTTTCTGTCCAGGTTTCAGCCTTGACAAAGTGCCCCAGAACCTGGATGTGATTGTCATTGGAAGCGGTATCGGTGGTCTGACAGCTGCAGCGACACTGGCCAAAGCAGGGAGGAGAGTCCTGCTGCTGGAACAACACGACCAGGCTGGAGGCTGCTGCCACACCTACGTAGAGAAAGGCTTCGAGTTTGATGTTGGTAAGAGGACATGCCAGGGATAATATATATTCACTGTTTCAGAGCACTGCATTGGATTTTTTTAAGAGGCCTGGAATATCTAGCAGCACCTTGCAGCAGCTAAGTGGGTTTTTTAAGGTGTCATTTGTTGAGCTACAGTAGGTACAATTTTTATGATTGTTCCATTAAATCCTCTAAACCACTTTGAAGGCAACAACAAGAATGGATGTTGATTATCTCCCTGGTGTAACTTAAATAACTATACACTGTGTTCCTGCTTCCCGCTCTTTCCTTCTTCAGGGCTTCACTACATTGGTCAGGTCCACGAGAACAGCCTGTTGCGCATCGCCTTCGATCAAATCTCTGAGGGACAGTTGGAGTTCCAAAAGCTAAATCAACACTTTGACACGATCATGATAGGCCAAGGACAGGAAAAACGGGAGTACACTATCTTCTCGGGTAAAACGGAGATGAAAGCCCATCTAATGAAGCAATTCCCCGATGACACAGAGGCCATCGAAACATTCTTCAATATCATGAAGGTACTGTAAGCTAGTGGACACATATCTCAGCGTGACATCCCTCCATAAAATGACAACACACCTATAACTGGCAAACTGTTCTCCAAAAGGTCTCTGCTAAGAAGACTCACTACCTGGCAACTCTAAAGCTGATCCCGCAGTGGGTGTCTTTATTCATACTGAAGTCAGGCATTGGAAACCTCCTCACCGAGGTCTTCCGCCTCTCTGGGACATGTGCAACAGACCTGGTGAACACCCTGACCAGCAACAAGGATCTGCACGTCATCTTTTCTTATCTTTTCTATGGTGGGTACTAGAGTAGAAAACTCAATTCAAGCCAGTAAAGACAGAAACTCGCTCTTACGGTATTAACGTCCACATTAGATGAACAGTGTAGAAATGGCAGCCATCTTTTCTCAAGTCCACCAACTAAAAGATATTGTCAAGTAAATAAAATACATTGTATTGGAAGTAATTTGTAGCAAATACTTCAGTAGCAGATGTCTAAGACATATAGGCATCAATATATTGTAATAGTATGATATCAACGATAAAGTTTATAATACACTATGCAAATGTGTCCTTCAAAAACTTACGATTGTAAGTACAGTGTTTGAAACTTTCACTGTAATTTATCCATAAGACAGAAACAGAAAAAAGCTGCAAATTTCGATTACCCTTACTCATCACTTAAAGGTAGGGTAGGTAATTCACTTCAGAAACACTTTTTGTTAGATTACATGGAATAGTCTTAACATCCCGATAGCAATGAATACATTAAATGCTTTGAAAATAAATATACACAAATATTTCATCTGTGGAAGCCGTAGCGCTGTAAAAAGCTAGACCAATTATCTGCCCCGGCCCGGCTAAAATAACTGGATGGCCTACCTGCCTGTCAGCCTTCCATCTTGTGCACAAACTTATCTCGTGCCCTCATTGGTCATGTGCACGTTCGTGTGTGTCGGAGGAGGGGCTCTGTAAGGAAGATATTTTTCGGCTGCGTACTTTCAAATTCTAGCACACTCGAGCTGGTTTCTCCATTCTTACCCTACCTTTAATCTTTTTAGTACACTTCTCCTCTAATTAACAATTGGGACACTTTTTATAACTTTTTATAACTGTAACACTTTCTTTGATCAGAATAATCTACCCGTAAATATTTGATCCATATAATTGTTCTAGATCAAATTTGCCCTGTCTCTTATGACCTAAATACTTGTAAAATATGATTGTAGTCGGCCTTATATGGTGTTTCTTTAAAACATCTGTAGGAGTTATTCCTAATGAAACAGTTTCAGTCCAAATCCAACGCAAAATGAGTCTCAAAAACAAATGTACGAGTCTGGTCTGGTGGTTTCAGCTGAAGCCAAGATAACAAAGTCAGCAAAGTCATATTTAATCCTTCACTCTGTATATTTAGGCGTGCCTCCAAAGGACTCCAGTATTCTCATCAATGCCCTCCTGATTCATCACTACAAAAGAGGTGCCTACTACCCTAAAGGTGGTGCCAGTGAGATCGCCTTCCACATCATCCGCACCATCCAGAAATATGGAGGAAACTGCCTGGTCAGAGCTCCTGTCACTGGGATCCTGGTTAATGACAAGGGAGCAGCTTATGGTGAGACCATGGGAATGTAAGCTCTGTTTTCTTTACCTTTTTACGACACACACAAGTACATGGCTTCCTTTTTGTGTTACGTGACAGGTGTGAAAGTGAGGAAAGGTCAGGCGGAAGTGGAGATTCACGCACCTGTGGTTGTTTCAAATTGTGGCGTCTTCAACACCTTCCAGAGACTTCTTCCCCCTGCGATTCAAGAAAAGAAAGGTGAGCAAGAGATCCCTATCGCCTAAATATATGCATTTCTATTCTGAAAGTGATGTTAAACCATACCTTTATTGTAGGTATTCAGGAAAGGCTGAACATGATGAAACATGGCAGAGGATCGTTCCTGGTTTTCTCCGGGTTTGATGGGACTCAAGAGGAGTTGGGCCTCGAGTCCACCAACTTCTGGCTGTTTAAAAACAATGACATGGACACATCGTGAGTTTGAACCCTAACATTTTATTACCACAAGGGGGCATTGTTGTATAAGAAGTAGGGATGCAATGAGACAAAAAAACTCTGTGGAACTCTGCTTCCAGATACATCAGATTTTATTTATTTTTTTGTCTCAGCTTTATGTATTCCATTAGAAAGTGTAGTGTATTGTACAGTTCTGTATGTGGCTTATTAAACTTCCAAGACAGAGATCCTTTTTGTCCTCTAGGTGGAGTACATGATCAGTACAACTGATTTAAATACCACCCATGATTTATTTTTCATGTGTGGCCACACTGATGTTAAGCCCAGACTGATTTGACTGAGGGATGACGATCTGAATTTGAAATGTTCATGTTTTTGTGTGTTTTAGGATGGATGCCTTCTTTGCATTAAACAAAGAGGAAGCACCAGATAATATCCCCATGATGTTCATCACAATGCCATCTGCCAAAGACCCCGAATCCAAAATAAGACACCCAGGTACATACGCTTAAGGCTTTTTCTATGGTTGCAAATAGAAGTAGTAATAATAATAATAATAGATTTATTTTGTTAGTGCTTTTCCAGGTGCTTAAAGTCGCTTTACATAGATAGTGAAAAGAAAAAAAAGATAAAATATATATAATAGTTAAAGTCCAATCAAAATCAAGCGATGAAAAGAAAGAATGTGCAAATATTAACAATAAATGTTGTTTTAAAGATGTACTCCTACAAGAAGTTCATACATCTGTTTCATGTTTACAGGAAAATCTTGCATGACAATACTGACAATGGTCAAGTACGAATGGTTTGAGGAATGGAAGGACACTTCTGTACGCAAAAGGGGCGACGAATACTACAACTACAAAATGAGATTTGCTAAAAACCTCTTTGACCGGGCCTGTACTTTGTTCCCTAAAATCAGAGACAAGGTAGGATTGGTCTTTTTCTGTCAAAGGGTTAACTGTAAAGTGTCCATGCTTTTATTTCATGTGTTGACTAACTTGGAATTTGTGTATGACTTGTTTTTCAGTTGGTTTTCCAGGACGTGGCGACCCCACTGTCAAACAACCACTATCTGGGTGCCCAGCGTGGAGCCATGTACTCTGCTGAGCACAACCTCGATCGTTTCCAAGCAGAGACTGTGGCGAGGAACAGGTGCAACACCCCCGTCAAAAACCTCTACATCTCAGGTATGAAAAGTGCAAACTTGGCTGAGGACTTTAGGTTAAAAAAAGCTCTGCAAGTACAGTCAAGTCCTTGGGTTTTTCAGTAAGTGAAGTTTAAACAGGCGTAGAAAAGTCTCAAGAACAATTGATTAACTTAAAGAAGGATAATGCGCTGAAATGTTGGTTTCTTTGCAGTGTAATAGCAATTTTCTTGCTGGATTGGTTTACCAAATTATCAATTTACGATAAGGTCAAAAAGCAGGAGTAACTCAGACAACATTTTGAACCCAGACTCCAGTTGTCTTGTCTCATGCAGCAGGATGTATTTTGTGTGTTTGTTCCAGGCCAAGACGTGTTCAGCTGTGGGATAGCAGGCGCTCTGCATGGTGGACTCCTCTGCGCCTCTGCGGTGTTGGACCACATCGTCTACATTGACTTGCTCTTCCTCAAGAAGAAGCTGAAGAGGAGGAAAGCCAGGGAGTTGGCCGAGCTGTCTAAGAAGAAACTGCAGTGAGAGCGCTCTCTACTTCCCCTGCAGGACACTAGTTAAACTGCACAAACCAGGTGCAAAAGGACCCTTGATTTTTGCAAGAAGCTTGAACACAGCAAAACAAAGTCTGGGATCTATTGTATATACTGATACTATAATGCATATGTCAGGAGCTGGGGAAGGATTTTGTTGCAAGGTTTGCTGGAAAAGGTAACCACATAGTGTTTGAAATGTTTAGAACGCACATTATCGTAATACTGTGCTGGAACTTTGATCATTTTATGGGATATGGTATGTTTATCATTTACATATATTATTTTGTCTAATTTAATATATGTCAAATAATGTTCCTATTTTTCTTTACATTTGTATTTAGGCATCTTTATCCTTTAAATGTGGAATTATTAGAATTATTTATGATACCAGCTTTTTTTGCTTTTTTCTAATGTGAGTTTTGTGGATTTTGTACATTTTGTTGACCGAGTATCTATATCTTTGTATATTTTTGTCACAGCTTGGTTTGTTTTTGCATTACGCAAAATGCTTATTTGTATTTCTGTTCATATAACATAACATAAAAAATAAAAACATTCACACTGCCCTTCACGTATGCTCAAATCTTTGCTGAAACTGATATGTCTACATGCACACTAGAAATATGACAACAAACAATTTAATTGCACAGGAAATCATTATGAAAGATTCAAATGGAGGCATGAATATGGGACTTAATCATATTACCAAATAAATATTACCTTCAGCAAATCATTACCCCATCTAGAATAATCATTAACAATAGCTATGATGGGCCGGCTAATTATTTATATATCACTTCGTGACCTGAGACTGCAATTCCCCTCAGGATTTCTTAGTTCCCACCTAAGTTGTTCTGCCCTGACTTATAACCCCAGTGTTGTTTGGGTAACTTCTGAAATCAAACATTCGGGGGAAACCTCAGACTTCCTGAACTAAGTGAACATTTCCTCAGTAAACGGTGGGCATATTGGCTGACAAACTGTGGTCTGTAGGAGACGACCGGGGGGATCTGAGGAGAAGAATGCCTCTTCTGTCCAGCCAGCCAGTGGGATGCCAGTACCTCTGCCGCTCACTGCACTCCATCCCTCTGCTGTACAGACCCAGGGAACACTCTCCCTGCTGCAGGAGCTCTGATGTACAAGATGCTGCTGTTAACACTTCCCTTTGGTTCTTACAGATTTTTAAGAGAATCATTCTAGCACTTTTCAAGAACTTTTAAGGTGCCAAAACCAGCTGTTTGTACTAACTTTGATTGTATATTTTGATCCTTTATTATTGAATACTTGCTAATTTCCAGAGTGGGGGATCTAGTTTTGAATGACTTCTTTGATGATGTATTTATAAAAATGTTTTTGGTACCTCTCAACATACTAAAACGATTGCCTCCACACAGCTCTGAACATGGTTGATGGCTAAGCCCACGGCTAGCAGCTATACTACTTACAGCGAAAACAGTTCAAACAACGACAACAGTGCTCAGGTGTTACCTGAGTGGTAATTGGAGGGTAAGCATTATGCATAAGTGACAATGCCTCTATATCCTTGATAACTGCAATATGAGAGTGACACACTATGCAAGGGCTGCCAGCCCTATTGTGTTAAAAAAGCAAAGAGAAGCTCGCAATACAACACAAACAGAGGGAGAGTGTACATACTCTACACAGGTAGACGTAACAAACGTCTTTACAAAGCAAAAAGTTGTCTGCTGCTGTTTACATTTTCTGAATATAATAATTGAGAACCTTACAATTCTTTAAATCGTGGTTCGTATTTTGAAAAGTAGCAGGTACAGCACTATCTTTATCTGTTGAAAAAAGGAGAAGGACCAAATGGAAGAAAATAATCTGATTATTGCATAAGAAAAGTTTAGTGCTCATGAAAATTCAACATAATTAAAATGTAGCATTTTCAAAACTTCAAAGACCTTGTACCCACCCTCAATGTGAATAAAAACGGCCAAAAGCAAGGTAAGATGAAGAAACGAGGAGCAAAATGGGAGGGAGAGGAGTTAATTATATTGACTTTGTCTGGCTAGGAAGTTCAGTAGGCTATAACATATAATTACTGTGGCATGAAAACGTGGAGTTCTTCACCAGAAATAAACATGACATCTACATTAACTCTTACTTTCCTGTGCTGTGCTCTGACTGACTCAGAAACAAAGCCACCTGCCCTTTGAGCTCTGAAGAAAGGGAACCCACCCTTTACCTCCATACTAGGGGGTGGCATGGTCCTACCTTATATATATTAACTGATACTTGACTATCAGATGGATGTCATCAAAAGTTAAAATATTCAATGTCCTCAGAATCTTAGTGAATTGTTTATCCCCTGACTTTTCCTCTAGAAACACCATTAGGGCACCATTTTGGTTTTAGTGAAATGCCTAAACAACTATTAGATGGATCACTTTTGGTACGCACATTGGAAATTAAAATGCTATCCTTGAAATCTTTGCACCTGTACTGTCAGATAAACAGAACTTAAATTATCAATGAAGACTGTCGTCAGACATTATAAAGCCTTTATAAAGTCAAATCAAAAGGTTGTACTTTCAGACCTTTTTTTCAGACTTTTTTTTATAAAAGTAGTAATATAGATTTAAAGATGTTCGGTAAGTGCCGAAAGTGACTACATAAAACTTACAGAGGAAATGAGACCTATCATTTCACTAATTTAATTTGTATAGAAAAGCAACTAGAATGGGCAGATCATGGGAGGAGGAATTTAAGTTTTCTTGACCAACACAAGCACCACCTCAACCCCCTTCCTCCTTTTCCTCTTGCAGGCAGCTCCCACATGTTTAGACACGCTCTTAGATCAGGAGAGGCCCAGAGGGTTCCGATCTTAAAAACAGCAGTCCACTCTTTCCGTTGTCTCAGGCAACACTCTCTAACCAGCAGATTCAAGCTTTTGAATAAAATTCATATTTCAAAAGGCTGTGTTCCTATCCAACATTGCTGGCTCCCGAACACTTGTATCTAGATAAAGGGAATTGTTCACTTGCAAACACTGTAGAGACAGGATTGGTTCGGGGAGTATACGTGTTGCTAGGCTCTCTTCTCTGTGTTCCAGCCAGCTTTCCTTCTTTTCCAGATGTTGGAGCTCCTCCCCGCTGGCCTGCCGCAACCTCCCACAGCTCGAACCGGCCAACAACCACAGCTGCTACCAATCTGAACACTCTCAGAAGAAACTTTCAGACAACCCAGAGAACAGGAAGACCCAGGCTATAGACAGCACCCAGGATCAGACTGGGCTTAAAGGTGTTTGCATTAAAGTCACCCCTACAAAACTAAAAATACTATCTTTCAGTAAAGTTGTAGCCCTGGATAGATGAATAAAGGTCTTAATAGTTTGCTATACATGGAGGTCTAAAGCAAAGTGTTCAATTGTATGTTTACACAGTAAGAAGAAGAAAAAAAATCATTTATTTTCCATCGATGAAAATCAGACTGAAGCTTTTTTCCTGCTCCACACAGATCACAGACCTCTTCTCCGATGTTGGCTTAAAGCTGCTGCCTGAGGCCAACTTTCTGTTGAGCTAAATGGAAAATCCAGGGAAAATGGCAACTTCCCTTATTCTGCCTTCTTCCTGAAAAATCTTTTCTAACTTTTCTAACCTTCAATTGCACATTTAAAGAAACTTGGGGGCAGCAAAACAAGTTTTGAACACAACATGGACATATCATCACCTTTGAGAGGGTATAACCACTTCAAAGGTGATGATACACTATATTGTTGTTGTGTTCACCAAGTGGGCAACTTTGGCTTTGGAAAAGTGAAATCAGAGTATGCAAAAAGAAGTCTGATTGTATGACCCTACTTCTCGCTTGATATAGTCCCTCAGTTAAAAAATGGTAGAGTTAAAGCAACAAATCGCTACTTTCAAGCTTCTTTTAATACAGCATGTGGTCCATTTAGTAAATGATGGTCTATTTAAAGCCAATTGATACTTTTTGCATGCCGGTGAGGGTCCGCTTTGGTCCTTGACGCAAATTATGTGGATATGGAATAGTCACGCTTACTGAGCATTCACCTGTTTCGTTCCACAATCTACTCCAGTTGGTTGCATATGCACCTCTACAGTAGCTGGTTTGCCTAAAGGAGAAGGGAAGGATAACAAACTGGCTGATTGTGTTTGAAGAGGTTGTGTGAGGAGATTTGCTGTTAAAGACATGAATACAACTTGTCTTCAATACAAATACAATGGCGGCAACCATGGTGTTGAACTCCTGGACTAACGACCCTAACAAGAAGTTCATCTGTAAATGTGCATGCATGGGATTTCATATTGATATCCTATCCACAACTAATGGCTAGAGTCACTGTGAGTTGTCCACTTCTTATATACAGACAACTATACTGCACTTAACCATCTCCACAGGAGAATACTTTTTTCTGCTAATTGCTTCACTGTGTTCACCAACTATCTATACTTACTGTGTCTGTCAGCTGTTTGCTAGTGAGCAAGGAGTTCACAGTTGGTTTTTAGAGCTTTTTCTCTACCTGCTGCGGGGGAAACAACCTTATGAGAGTAATGAAAGTGGAACAAAACAATTAAGTTGTATAAATCGCACATTTTAGAAAGGTGATTTTCTGCACTAGCTTCCCTGTTTGCCACCTCTTCAAACTAAAAGGTGGAAAGCAGGTAATTTGAGCTGCTGTTGTGAAGGGCATGTTTGATGATTGACATCAGGCATTAAATGCAAACAGCATTTTTCTATCACACAAGGTTTCGTGTAGTTTTACAATGATTAGCATTCATTAGGAAAAACTTAATGAACTCCCTCTCTTCATAACAGTTGCTTCTTCTGAGCCCAAACTGAATTAGAACTAAAGAATGTATCTCAGCAGATCTCTACTTTCCCTTTTCAGCTGTTTGTAATATTTCCTGTGAGGCTGCGCTGCACATTTCATTGTAAATGATGTTGCATGCTGGGGTTTGGATGAGAGAAAAAGTGAGGAGGCAGGAATAGGGAGGGCCGGAGAAAGGAGAACCACGTCTTCTCATATGAGTCATAGTAAGTATTTGCTCTGCCTGCTTCTCCGATCAAGCCCCTGCTCCATTGGGAAGCAGGACTTTTGATTTTAAAAAAGTGCAACAGAGGGAGTGGAAGGGAGACATTGTTGCGGAGAAAACTAAAGTAATCCGCACCTGGCAAACCGCATAACCACAACAGTCTATTATGTGATCATAGTTTACTGTTTGCAGGGGATAGGAATATCTGGCTTGAATCCAGTTAGGACCATTTTAGATGGTAATCAAGTTAAGGACAAGAATTCGGGAATGTTTCATATAAATAATTACACAGGATGGCGAGAAGAGGAAGAAGCTTACATTGAACAAATAATGATCCTGGGTTTAAATCAAAGAGTGAATCTCTTCGATCTTTCACACCCATCTGCACTTTGTGACTACAGCCCCTCCTTTCGTTGGATGCTTCGTGATGATCCAGAGTCTCACGTTTCACCCCCCACCTCCACCTTCCCCTAGCAATAAGCCCACCCCTCCACTGAGTAATCCTCATCAGCCTAATGCATCCGCATTCGTCATCACAGCTCTCTTTGCTCTGTGTTTACAGCTTGTGAAGTTGGGGGGAGTCTAAATGCTGGAGAAGATATTCACTAGAGGGGGCTCTTCTGTGGGAGTAGTCCCAGCCAGCCCTCATAAGGAGATGACTCCTCAACACATGGTTTGGATACAGACAGTAAACTGTAGGGTTCATGTGGCGTTTTTTACTCATCTGAATTAAGGCTTTAAGGTTAGAATGTGTTTAATGCTGTAAAGATTGTAAAGCCCTTGAAAGAAACGTGTGATTTTGGGGCTGCATAATTAAAAAGTTTCATGCCTGCAGAAACGGAGAGGACTGAACTTTCATAGCCGAGATGCAGCTAAAACCTTTTAGGGATTCAAGTTTTACAAATGAACTTTGAACATGATTAACACCAGTAAGTCTTTTATATGTATTGATAAGCAAAACAAATGTGCTTATTAGCATTTTCTTTATTCTAGTTCACTTTCAAGATCTGTTCCAGAGCGAATGCCTTCTACAGTTTGCAAAGAGTTTCACAGTTTGCCGAGACATGCTCAGGTCTTGATCTTCACACAGCAAATGTTTACTTTTACTCTTAGCACAGCTATGAGAAACATTTAGCCAGAAGGTGGCATACTCAAATCCTTCATGGTTTTGAATGCACTTTTAACACTGTCAAAATTGGCTTAAACTATTCGTATGCTGAAATCTAAAGGTCACCTATTATGCAAAATCCACTTTTTCATGTCTTTCATACATAAACATGTCTCTGTGTAAAGAGATTCTGAAAGTTTCAGGAAAAAATATTCGCTCACTTTTTGTTCTGATCCATTTATATAAAAAACCTGTCTGAAAATGAGCTGATCAGATTTTGGCCACTTTATGATGTCATAAGGTTTTTTTGGCTTGTATAACCATTAGCCAATCACCAACCAAGGTAACCCCCCCCACCTTATCACCCGAATCTCCTCCTAAAGCACCATTGTGTTCTTTTTAACCAAATATCTCTCAGAGGGGCGTGGGGAGTGGCTCCTTATTTTCATCTAAAGTAACAGACAGAGAATCAGAACTTTTGAAACAGGGCTGAAACAGAGGGGATTATGGGAGGCTACAATGATCTGTTTTGTCTTTGGAGCCAAACACTTCAGAGACATGTTCTGTATATATCTGAGACCTATAATATATTAATTAAAAACTGTATAATAGGGGACCTTTAAAACAACTTAAATATGAGGTGAGGCATAAACTCACACAAAGACCCATTTATATTTTTCCCGCATTTTTCATTTGCAGCCAAACCCATGTGAAATCAACCAGTGTCACTTTGTGGTGAACTGTAGCTTGTCTTTTTTGATGGTTACCATGTCTGACAGGTTTCCTGGCGAACATTTCAATAACAACTAGACTGCCCTGGCAGAGGAATACCTTGTATAAAAGGTACATTTGTTAGGTTTGCTCAGCACTCTGTAGTGGAGAGTCTTGCTTGCTTTTCAAGTGAAATTGGGAACGAGAATTAGATTCTGTCCGATGTTTTGGTTACAGCAACAGTGAGCGAGATGTGTGTGTTTTGCCACGTGGTGTGTGAGAGGGAAGGTCTCATAGTCTTAGCCTGTCCTTTCAAATTAAAAGCTATCATCTCCTTGCAGAAAACATAATTTTCTTTCTTCATAATTTCTTGTTTGACACTAGGCTACCTTCTGTTTTGCATTGTTTGGCGGTTTGATAAATAGCATTTTGAAGCATTTGAGTTAATGTTTAGACAGTCAGGTATGGGGTTCAGTACCCCTCACATTTCCTTCTCTTAAGGCCNCCATTAATTGAATTAAAGATGTTTTAATGAATTCTACTGAAATGATTGTTACATTTTCATCATATAACTATTTTGTTATTTTATTTGCCTCCCCAGAAAACAGTCGCACCTCCTCTTGAAGACATTTTGCCTCCTGCTATGGACTTCAGGTTCACATCAGGTAAGCCCTTGAGTGTGTCAGACTACTGTAGTTGTTGTTTCAGAGGTTAATTCAAGACGTGTTATGTTTACATTCTAATATAATGAGCATCAGGTACACGTACCCATTTCTATTTTTTGAATCACAGATGTGATGGAGATGTAAACTATGCAGCACTAGTGTCACCACTCAAAGTGATATTTTAAAACATTATCGACTCCATCATGGAACCTTTGGACAGAAACGTGCCTTGCCCTGCATTCATGTAGACTGGCCTACACTCTCACATATCATGACCATGTGGTCCATTTTCTTGCAAACCAGCCTTTTCTTTGACGCCCTACATGAGAAAGGCCAGAGTCGCCTGTATTTCCTCAGGAGACTCAGGTCCTTTAACGTCTGCAGCACTATGTTGCAGATTTGTTATGACTCGGTGGTCTCCAGTGTGATCTTCTTTAATGTAGTGTGTTGGGGCAGCGGGGTGAAGACAGCTGATGCCAACAGACTCAACAAGCTCATCAGGAGAGCAGGCTCTGTCCTGGGAGTGGATCAGGAGTCGTTGGCAGTGGTATCGGAGGGGAGAATGCTGAGGAAACTTCTCGGCATTCTGGACAACGGGTCTCACCCCCTACATGCCACACTGGTTTCCTACCGGAGCACTTTCAGCCACAGACTGAGATCACCGATAACCACCACACAGCGCCACAGGAGGTCTTTCCTCCCAGTGGCAATCAAACTCTTTAACTCTTCACCCCTAAGTAAAGGGCACTTAGAACTTCCACACCAACACTATGTGCAATATACATATCAATATAATTAACATCATTGCAATACACTCGCTGCTATATATATAACTATGTGCAATATTATATTATATTCTTATTATTAGTATTATTAATAATGCTATGATAACGTGCAATTACGTAACTGCCACTACGTTTTATTTGTTGCACTACTAACTACTGCTAATAATCATTGCATTGATTGTGTGACCATCTATGTTTCTATGTTTCAACGTTTCATGTTGTCTGTGGATGTTTAATTGCTTTTTTTGCTGCACTTTTAGTGTACAGTTTTGCTGCTGTGTTTATTGTGTTTATTGTATTTTACTCTGGCACAACAATTTCGTTCGGGATGAATAAAGTCTTATCTTATCTTATCTTAAACCCCTTGTAATGCATGTGAATAGCACCTCTGTTAGCGTCTGTTAACAGCTCATGTAAACTGGCTGGTTATAATTTCAAGACGGATGTGATTTTTGTTGTTGAGGAAAACACATGGTGTGTCCTGATTTGTACTCAATTTAGTGTTTTGTTAGTATATACAGGGAACAGCAGAGGTCTAAGTGCAACAGGCTCGTGAAGCACAGCATGAAGTGATACGTTGCCCACGAGCCAGATGCAGTTGGAATAACCATCAAGTAATAACCATGTGTCTCCATGTATGTTAATGTATTGTGCTTAACTTGTTACTGTTTTATGAAAACTGTTTTGAAATAATCACATTTTAATCAAATGTCATTTGATTAAAATGTGATTATTTCAAAACAGTTTTCATAAAACAGTAACAAGTTAAGCACAATACATTAACATACATGGAGACACATGGTTATTACTTNTAGATTTTAAAAAGGGAACGTTATGGACATGTTAATACATTTTATTAAAATTTGATTATTTCAAAACAGTTTTCAGAAAACAGTAACAAGTTAAGCACAGCACATTAACATACATGGAGACACATGGTTATTACTTGATGGTTATTCCAACTGCATCTGGCTCGTGGGCAACGTATAACTTCATGCTGTGCATCACGAGCCTCTGTTGCATAGTTTACATCTCCATCCCATCTGTGATTCAAAAATTGAAATTGGTACGTTTACCTGATGCTCATTATATTAGAATGTAAATATAATATGTCTTGATAATTCAAGACATATTATATTTACATTCTAATATAATGAGCATCAGGTAAACGTACCAATTTCAATTTTTGAATCACAGATGGGATGGAGATGTAAACTATGCANTAAAAACTGTTGCTTTGGTAACAAAAATAAAAATAATGTGTCAACAGTTTCCAAGCAATTTTAAGAGTTTAGTCAACTTTTGCATTTTTTGAGTCGGTGAAACGTACTTTTTTAGTTTTCCTCTACTCAAGAATGTGTTACTTTGCTAAAACTTAAAAAAATGTGTCAACAGTTTCCAAGCAATTTTAAGAGTTAAGTCAACTTTCGCATTTTTTGAGTTGGTGAAACTTACTTTTTCAGTTGTCCTCTACTCAAGAATGTGTTACTTTGCTAAAACTTAAAAACAATGTGTCAACAGTTTCTAAGCAATTTCGGTGTTGGGTAAACTCACTAATGTGATTTTTTCTGCAGGTGAAAAGATTAATTGAGCCTACAATTAAAAGCCAAGATATTAAGTGTAACCAATGCAAATAACAATCTGCCAAGAACCACATCAGACAAGAATAAATAAAGTAAATTATAAAACACATTTGAGTTGCCGGAACCTATATACGACAAACTCTTCCTGATTTCAATCCAACCCTTTAAATATTTGATAGCATTGAAACATTGCAGAATAAACAAATAGCTTATACTTTTTTGAAAAATACTTGAAACGATTGCGATATAAACAATAGACCTTTTAAAAGGGAAGCGTTATGGACATTGTNGGCTTACAGCCCTTGTAATGCATTGTGAATAGCACCTCGTTACCTAGTTACCATCTGTTAACAGCTAATGTAAACTGGCAGTACCCGTTATGATTTCAAGATGGATTTTATTTTTGTTGTTGAGGAAAACACATGGATGATTTGTAATCAATTTAGTGTTTCGTTTGTATATACAGGGAACAGCTGAGGTCGAAGTGCAACAGAGGCTCGTGATGCACGGCATGAAGTTATACGTTGCCCACGAGCCAGATGCAGTTGGAATAACCATGTGTCTCCATGTATGTTAATGTGTTGTGCTTTTAAACAAACTTGTTACCGTTTTATGAAAACAGTTTTGAAATAATCAAATTTTAATAAAATGTATTAACATGTCCATAACGTTCCCTTTTTTAAATCTATTTGTTTAATCTGCAATGTTTCAATGCTATCAAATATTTAAAGGGTTGGATTGAAATCAGGAAGAATTTGTCGTATATAGGTACCGGCAACTCAATTGTGTTTTATAATATACTTTATTTATTCTTGTCTTATGTGATTCTTAGCAGATTGTTATTTGCATTGGTTACACTTAATATCTTGGCTTTTAATTGTAGGCTCAACTCACCTTTTCACCTTCAGAAAAAAATCACATCAGTGAGTTTACCAAACTCCTATAATTGCTTGGAAACTGTTGACAAATTGTTTTTAAGTTTTAGCAAAGTAACACGTTCTTGAGTAGAAGAAAACAAAAAAAGTAAGTTTCACCAACTCAAAAGATGCAAAAGTTGACTAAACTCTTAAAATTGCTTGGAAACTGTTGACAGAATGTTTTGAAGTTTTACCAAAGCAACAGTTTTTACAGTGTAGGAGGAGATTCAGATGATAAGGTGGGGGAGGGGTTACCTTGGTTGGTTATTGGCTAATGGTTACACAAGCCAAAAATAAAGTGGCCAAAATCTGATCAGCTCATTTTCAGACAGGTTTTTATATAAATGGATCAGGACAAAAAGAGAGAGAATCTTTTTTTCTGAAACTTTCAGAAACTCTTTACACAGAGGGGACGCATGTTTATGTATCAAAGACATGAAAAAGTGGATTTTGCACAACAGTTCTCCTTTAAGTTCAGTATGGGCAAAAAACGTTTTTAAAACTATTTTTTATATATTATTTTATTAAACAAATTTGAAACTGTGAAGTGCCCATGTTATAGAGACTGTATAGTTGGTGGGTGGAATATACGTAGCCGCAGGTAATATAAATGAGGTCTACCCTACCTGTTAAGACTTGTACCGCCCTAAAGGTAATGGAGCAAAGCACTGGTTTTGTAGGGATCACTTTCTCTCTATGACTCTTTAAGAACACAGACAAGCATGCATGTGCGCATGCACCAAAACCCCCCTAATAAAAAAATAAACATCCTGTACTAGAAAAGATATTTCAGTTAAAGTTAAGACCGTTTATCTGAAAAATAAAGTTAAAAGTAAAATAAATCCGATCAAAGCACAGATATTAACAGAGTATGAACGTATAAGGCATACGTGCCTTAGCAGAATTTAGTTGGTCCTGATGGAGAAAATCTGAAAGACCTTTTTGGACCTTTCATCTATTAATAGGGACCATTTGCCCAAAAATACATTCATACCACATCACCGTGCAGAAAGAAGTGTACATTTTGTCGTGGACGATAAACTTGTGCACATGACTTCTCAAAATCTTAACATTGATGGTGTCCCCTTCTGCTAAACTGTAGCATTCGTTAGCTCAGGTGAGTTTTGGAGGTCCTCTTCTCAATGAGTAGATGGACGCTTCCTTTTGGCAGTTGTAGTTTAGAGAAAAGGAAATAGTTCCTGTGGTTTTCTTAAGTAACAGGGTCATTATATATATTCCTGTCGAGTATTTTTTATGTATATTTTTTTGGTATTTTTAGTACCGCAAACTTACTGCCTATTAGTTCCATTATTAGAGAAAAGGGCAGATATCTCTACACCCGGCAACTCACACCAAAATAAAGTATATTGATCAATAAAACTATTAAAGGTATAAGGAACAATACTGTATCTAGTTTTGATATTGGGGCACACCGTCTTTTCAAACTGTACAATGTAAAAGGTAAATAAAGTGTAATGTTCACAAAATAGTAATTGAAGAGGCTACCTTTAAATGCAATTTATGTAAAGTGCTAAAATAAAATACTTTCAACTATATACTTGCTGCCTTTGAAGTCGGTTAATGGCACTCTTTGTGGAAACCAAATAATGCCTCTCATGCTTTAAAATGCACATATTTGTTTTACTGAAATCATACTGAACTGTTTCTAACCATAAAACCTTTAGTCCTCGAGACTGACCGTTTCCGGACTGTTTTCATTTTTCCTGCTAAAGGTTTTGTTTCCGAAGCTGAAGTCACAGAGGAGAGCAGAGCATAATGCGGCCAGCACACAGCATAAAGTGATTCCAGATGCTTTAAGAATTGAACTCATGTGAAAAAGATGTTCGCCTCTCCCTTATTTATCCAACCTATTCGCTATTGAACACCCTTTGTTTCATTTACTACTTTCACTGGCAAAATAAAAGCACTGACAATTTATTTTGTAACCTTAGGGCTTGAAAATGTTTCGTTTTTTCAAAGAAGAAAATTAAAGTGCCTTCCCCTAAGCTGTGGTATCATATTGCATGAATATGGAAAGACAAAAAGTTTGGAACAGTTGGAACAAAAGCAATTCTGGTTAGAAGTAGGAGCTGTATCTCAGACCTATAATAGTAACTTTTTACTGCTGTGACTTAGACAATAAAAACCTCTGCATATGAAACAAAAACTGCACTGACAATCATTAAACATCCAATACTAAATATACTTTCATCAAAACAAACAATCTTTATCAAATCATCAATAAAAAGACAAACTGTGTGATTTTATTGTGTGGTATTTCTCCCTGTATGAAGAAGCAGTCCTATGCGCAAGGCAGTGAGTGGCTGGGTGGGACTGGGCTGGGTTAAGAGGGTGGGAGAGGGTGGGAGAGAGTGGAGCCTGACACAGGTCTACCCTCCCACCTCGTGAACTCAGGAAAGACGCCCCAGGGTGGCTACTCTTTTAACTGGGTGCTCCTCTCCTCCCACATCTTAGAGATGTTTAAGGGGAAGCAAGGGGGGAGTGAAATAAAAGAACTTCAGCAATGCGCAAGGCAGGTAGGGACAGGACAAAAATTAAAAGGAGAGAGAGAGGAAGAGGGAGACAGCAAAATGTGTTAACAGAGGTGGAGATGTGGCAGACAAAAAGAAGGAGGAACAAATGAAGCATAAACACCCAGATTCTGAGCTGCTTTATGTCTGTTTTTGGCAAATATTGTTTTTCTACAGCTGTAAGGTGAGCGTAGAAACCACAGCGGACACGTGCCACATTATGCCAACAGATTATATTAATATATGATATTCTCTTGCAGAGGATAGGGAAAGCAGGCTGCATTCAGCTTGTTAAGCGGCTGAGCTCCAGGAAAACTGTTTTTAGGAGGAATGCAGGCGGCTGAGTGTCTTGACACGTTGAGGGAGAGGAGTCCAGGAGGTTTACATCTACATAATCTCAGGAGGTTAATATCTATGATCTCTGTCACAAAATGCAAGATTACGAAGCATTGGAAAGATCAGCCCTTGTCATTATAGTCATATAATTTCTATATCTAAAGATAACATTTAGATTTTTCTATTCAAAGTTTTTTAAGCAAATTGAGTTCATAAAAGAGATTCCTGGAAGTAAATGTTGCTGCTTCTATCACCCAGGTGGCTGTGCAGAGATTAGAGTCAGAGGGGCAGGAAACTGGATCCTGTCTTAAATGTGGGTGGTCACTGTCATTAGCAGGTTAAGTATAACCATTAAACTTAATGAAAAGTCTCACTTCTGTACCAATAGCCACACGCTGAAGTGATTCTGAAAATGAAAGGTGACCAACTGATACCCCAATAACAACACACCCACCTTAACTGTAACACAAAGGCCTGGCATATACGCAAAGTGGTTTGCTTTATTGTAACTGTTAGGAAGTGACTTCGAATCGCGTATATTACTAATTTTGATCAATAATATTTGACTGCAGGACTTCGAATTCTTTCCTGAGTGATGCAATGAACTTTAACTAAGGCCATCTGTTTTGAATGAAATCAGATATTTGGTGCGCTACAGAGATGATTCACTTTGTTCAGCCATACCCTTACAAAAGTATTTTTTTTTAAACACTGCAATTGCAACAAAGAAGATATTTTGTTGTTCTTTTTATATATGTTTGTATATGTTTTATATATGTTTTCATATAACATTTTACATACTGTGACTTAAGGTCCATAGAGTACTGCAGAAACAGAAGCACCACCAACACTAAGACTGAGCTCGGTTAATGCTCTCAGAGGGTACTCTAAGTGTATATTCATCTACCATCATCTTACAAACTCAATTTTGCCAGAATGGGATGCTCCTCCCTTTTTTCCCCCCTCTGTGGTCGATTCTTACATTTCTTTCGTCTCGACACAGTTTTTTTGTTCCTCCTCTTTGCATTGAGGCCAAGTATACTCCCTTTGTTGATGTGGCAGGCCTGGGAAATGAAAAGTTGATACTTCATGTCAGGCAAAGAGGAGAACCTCCTCTTCTTTCTTTTCTTTTTTTAAAAACTCTCTTGTGCTTGCAAACGTGGACAAAAGAAAAAATAGATAATTTGGGAAGCCAATGCAATGACACAGGTTTAACAAATGGCTAGTGGTGGTCACCAATCACCAGCCATGTCATCTGTGTCAGCCATTGGCATATTCATCTAAAGAAGCTGCTTTCTTGAAGGAATAAAAGTATAGATGGAGGAAAGAGGAGCTTATTTTGTCCCTTTGACCCAAACTTCATCTCACAATTTGCCTTTCTGGGGCAACAAGAAAAAGCAGATACAATAAGTATGCGTAGATAAATTATTTTATTTAAAAAAAGGCAGAGACAGCTAATAAATGACAGAGCAAGGTGTGTATCAGAGCCAGTGAACGAGCTCTCAGTGAGTTTCCATGATGTGATGTGGAAAGAGAGAGAGCAACCAGACATCTTGCCTCCATTCCGAAGCACAGCTGAACACAAACCAGGGAGGGACATGACACTAATCTAAATATGGGCAACCGGCTTGAGCCAATCAGAGCATGAGCATCCACTACGCCCGCCCACCTCCAACTCATCCTAAACTCTTTCACCAGAGCTTATTGCAGTCAACTATATGACGTGGAGACTTCAAAAGCTGCTGGTTCTTCTAATCATCTCCAAGCCTTTTGGCTGAGTGTCTGTTCTTTTCTTTTCTGTATATCTTCCATGGTATTTACTCTGAGGAGTCTGGCTGAAACACTGAGGCTGAGCAACAACGTACACCAATGCCTGCAGATGGCTATCTCTGAATCCTGAGGCCAGGAGCATCTAGAAAAACGGTTGTGAAATGTCCGTCCATCAGTTAGTCCATGAGTGAAACCACATAAGCAGCAACCCAATTTTTGTCGTATTAAGTTTTTCTTCAATATTCCTATACTCACAAATCAGTAAGCATTTGCAAAACAGACCAATATCAGACCAATATCTTAGAATAAGTCACTACCAAACAGGACAGTCTATATTTTGATACCGGGTGCCCCGCCTGAGCCGTGACGTGGACACTTAAATCAGATCAAATCTTTCAAGACGGCCACCTGATAGAAAAAAAAAAAACTGGTTAAATAAATCTAGCTTTGAAGGTGTTGTCCAGTTGAATCAGGGCACCCCTCCCCCAAAAGTGAGTAGCTGCCAGACGCACATAAAATGTGTTTCTCCTGATGACAGACAGAAGGTGTTTAAACTTCTCAAGTTCATCTCTGTTTGAATTCAGTTGTGAAGATCTTGAACTACAGAGCTTCTTTTAACCTCAAACGGTCAATAGATTGATTTAAACTGTTAATACGCAGCTATACAATATACCTGGCTAATGATGTAGACATGTCAGCATCTCATAAAGCTTAATTGCTAGCTTTGAGTTGCACATTTGGAGGTTTCCTACAGGCAGGGGGTCAGGGGAACACAACATCACCTGCTGTTGTATAGTTACTCTTACCCCTCTACCTGTCGTATGCTACCCATTAGCTGGGAGAAGCAGGCTGCTTTATGGAGCCCTTTCACGGGGAGCCTGATCCTGGCTTAGCTTAATTTGCTGAGTAACCAGCAAAAGCCCAGTAGCAACAATCAGCACTTTTAGCTCAAGTAGTAAAGACTCTGAACATTATTGTTGTTAGACTAAATGCCAGTCAGTTTACATTCATTTAGTCACACTTATGCTCCATAAACATGGACATCGGTTAACTCTGAAATGTGCTTATGTATATAAAACCAGTATTTGTAATGACGAAGCAGTCGCTCTTAGTGAAAAACCCACAAATAATATCAAACGTATACGCAGTTCCTCAACAAACCGCTTAAGCTTCCACTACCATAAAAAATTACAATGCAGCCCTATCTTCCTTTAAAGGGCCCAGGCCCCCTACTGTACATTTTCCAAGGGCCCAAAACTGGTTTCTGGCTCCCAATTAAAACATAAGCACCAAGAGCTATAGTAAAACACCCAGGGGTGCTGAAACACTTGGAATGAAAAAGCCTTGAACTTTTTAGTGAGTTGATAATGAGGGCAGCAAAAGAGTCTCTTTTAAACGTGGACTCGCTGCATATGCATCTCAACTTACTCTAATAAACCATCGAGTAAAAGAGTATTTTTTCCTTGACACAGATATGAGCTGGTCTGTGATGTGGCGTTACAATGGCAGAGGTTCCCAAATACATTTTTATGATAAAATATAACATACTGTATGTAGGACACAGAGAAAAAATATGATTTTTTAAATAAAATTGTGAACAGCAAACAATTTATATTGTGCATTTCCAGAAAGACACTTGTTTTTGTCTGAATATTGATAAACAATTTTCTGTTGCAGAAACAGAAATCGCTCCGGTTGCAGATAGGCAGCACCAGCACTCTATCATTTATGGCTCAGCCATAAAACGCACCTGAGGATGCGTTTGTAAAATAAATTAGGCAGAGGATGGGCAAGAGGAGCAAAAGAGTGCAGAGCTTAGAACGTTCTGAGTTTCTGTACCTGTGTTTGAATATATCTCACCTGAGATAAAAACTAAAGTTGGTTTATTTTACAAAGTGACTTTGACTACTTAGAAAAGCTCTTTATAAACGATATGTATTATTATTATTATTATTATTATTATTATAGTAGAAAGCAGTTTCTGTGGATCAAACACAATCCACCCATTTTAAATAGTCACCCTCAACTGGGGACTTGTACTTTCCTACTTAGTTCTTCCTTTATATGATCTCTCTTCATGTGGCTTCCCTCAGCCAGAAGGTCTGAAGACTTTGGGGGTTTCTGCTTCTCTCAGTCAATAGAAATAAACGTCCAGTCACACCTGAAAGTGGTACAGGCAAATCCATGCATGCATCTTTGGGAGTCACTGTATGTCACCCTAGAAGATTGTGAAGTGGTGAAGTTGATAAAATGCAAAGTCAAACTTTCCCAAATTGGAATCCATGTAAAAGCCAGGCACATTTACTAAGCAACAATTAGCAAGTCAAAAAGCTGATTTAACCAATCAGGTTAAATCAAATTTACCAGTTTTCTTCTTATTCAAAGTGCCATTGTTGGAGCTGAGCTTTTACAGTATATAAACATTTGAACTGTTAGCGTGGGTTGAAACTAAGCCTCACAAAGGGCTTCACTTGAACACTAGGTTTTCTTAATTTATTCTGTCTTTCAAATCTTTGGGTGAACACTGTCCACATCGTAAAGAAGTGAGGCAGTACAGTCAGCCTGTCCCTTTCACTTCACCTCTTTCTGCCATCTTCTCTTTCTTTGTCTGTCTATCTCTGTCTCACCTCCTCCTTCCACCCTCTTCCTCTCTCTCTCGACTCATCCAGGCAGCAGCCCAGGAATAATAGGACACAGGAAAGTAAACTCCACAGCAGCTGAGTGCGTGGGGCCAAGAACCAAACCCAGTGGCCTTTTTTTCTCCAGTCTACCCTCTAATTTTGCATTTATTTTAGTACGTGAGTTTATTGAGCTCAAGTCTCAGTCCAATTCAAAAAGCCTGGGCCACTGTGATTTTCACCCACTGCCATCTCCACTCCTCAGAACCTAATGGGCTTTACTTCACTTCATTTCAAGTCATTGTTGATCATCAAACTAAGGGTATAAGAGAATATGGAATACGTGTGTTTTACGTATGCAGCATTCGAAGGCTTCAATGTTATTAAGACTAAAGGAATAAACAGGCCAATTGTTTCAGGGACAGCGGAATGTCTAGAAATGATTTTTCTATTCATTACAGCAAGACAGAAAATATGACATTATGTAAACTGCCACTGGCTTGCCGTTTTTGTTTAGGTGGCAACAGATAAAGTTACATGCTGAATTGCAGGTGGCCATGCTGCCTCTATTAAAGTTCAGGTAGCCACACAAGACAGTTAAAGAAACGGGAAAATCTGTTTGCAGATCTGCAAGCTCACCTCGGTTTCAAACTATCCAGGTGTCCATGCAACATAACTGCTTGCAGGTGCAAAAAAGTTGAACAAAAAAGTTTTCTCAGTTTTAATGACAGCACAGAGCTTCGGTGAGAGTTGCCAAATAAATGTAGCTGTACTTTGTATGATGACAATAAAGATATATTCTATTCCATTCAGTGGGCAAGGCCCAACCCCTTACTGACACTGAGGATGAATAATGAGAGGAAGCGTTATGCGAGCTGTCAGCAGGGCATTATACTTCACTTTGAATGACAAACAGCTGATTTGTAGTTGTTGTAGTTGTTGTTGTTGATGTTGTACATAATCATTGTAAGAACTTGATAGGGCTTATTTGTAGTTGTTTCTGCCATGAAGATTTCCTGATAATTTCCTGCTTACAAGTGGGTGTCCATATATGCATCATATTTCACAACGGCTCACTTTGTAGCCACGCCAACAACATGGCGATGGTCATTTAGTTTGTTCCCTCAGCCTCTTGTTTTATAACATTTTGTACGCACATTCAAGGCCTTCAGAGGATCACTATTCGTGACCCTCTCACTTTTCCTTCAGTGCCACCATCAGGTCAACATTTTTTATTTGTCAAATACTTTACCAAATTCCTGCAGAATAAATGTACATGAGCCTCAGTTACACTTTGAGGTAATTATGAAATACTAGCACGGCAAAGCACAAGTTGGTGATTGAGCATTTTACATAAATGTCAACAAGAGCAGAGAATGTCAAGCTACGTGTATGTGTTGTAATCTGAGCTCCTCTGTTCTTTGCTGACGTTCAGAGCACCGTGCGTGCATGTTAGTGCATGTGAGTTGAGTGACTGTATATGACTAGCTATTAGCCGCTGCTCTGCACTGCGTATAGCCGTGATTACAGCTCATAAATTCTAGTTCAGGTTAACACTATGAGCTGTTGCTGTTGATCACACAGTTTTTGCTGTTAGCATTGTTGCTCAGCCATCACCATGTTGAGAGCTGTGTGGAGGCAATCTCTCAGCTCTGAACCTTAAACATGCTAGCATCTGTTAGCATACTGACATTGGCATTTAGCAAAAGCATGCTTGTTCACTTTTGCCTTACGAGCTGCTTCTGCTGTTCCACATAGGGTAAATGACAAAAAATGGAAATCCTTATTTTAAGATAGATCTCTTGTATAATTTGCTACAGCACAATACAAACACCCAACACCCCTGAGCCCCACCACCCTCCATATTTCCTCTCACATCTGAAAGCCGTTAGTCCTGCATTTTCAGGGTGACACAGGAGGCAAGCATAAATCTTAACTCCTCCTCCAGCAGCAGCGATCGTTTCTGAACATGTGGCGGGCACCAGTATACCTCATCATGCATGAAAGTTCTACTGCTTGGGCCTCCATGGTAAACAATGCATTCAGTGGCAGATGGACAGCAATGCAGCAAAAACAGTCAAGAAAATGCCACATATTCAAATTCAACATGAGTGGATCTAGGATGGCCTGAATATAATTTTCAGTGCACACTGTAAAACACACAGAGGGAATCTGTAACAAGAGAACCCAGGATGACTCTACAGCAAGCAATTACACACACACACTGCAAAAGGAAGTTAAGACTGCTATCATCATGTTTGATCAGAATGTACTTGGCTGAAAGTAATGGCGTTCAAAATTCTCTGGCTGAAACTGAACAAAATTAATATAATTTAAAAATATAGAGAACCGTAGACACAGCTTTTTGTAGAGATTGTTGTTGTTTGATGTGTATGATGAGGCAAAGACTCATGTTTTTGAAAGCTCTCTTCATCTCTACAAAGTGAGAACAATCTTAAAAAGGAAAGAGAGAAAGCGTTTAACGTGGCAACTTTACTCACATCCTCCCCATGGAAAGAGGAGGTAGAAATAAGGGAGGAAGGAGAGTAAGGAGAATAAAGACCGCGGCTGTGGCCATTTAAATGGCTCAAGAAGTAGACACTCCCTCTGCTAAACAGTGGGTTAAGAGAAGTCATTTTTGCCCGTGCTGGATGTTAGGGGAGGGAGAACAGACCACATCACATTCTTTTCTATTGAGGTCACTTTTTTCTTCTCAACTGTTCTGAAGTACTCAGCAAACTTCGGGATGGACTGCAAGCTCGCTCTGAGGGATCTACTGCACATGCTCAGAAGTGATTTTACATACTAATGTTTCCTCTATACCAAAACAAAGTTTCCCAACAAGCATCACAGTGGAATAATGAATTAAGAAGATGAAACAGGGGGCTACAACAGTCTTACTTAAATACAGACTCCAATCATCCATGAGAGGGGAAAAAAGGGTGAAATTGTTTTTTATTATTAGAGGAATTTTTATGTTTTTTAACTCAACCATGTAGAGTCTGAAAAACCTGTGGAAGCCTTCTTATGTTTCAGCATACTATGCTGAATAGTTACTTAGCCTTATATATCTCAGGGATCAACGCCCTTCAAAAATGAATAAATATACCATTCCTCAGAGACTGGCAGCTCTGATAACACTTCAAGGTTTAATTTACATACTTATGATATTTTAACCTTAAAGGTGGGGTAGGTAAGTTTGAGAAACCGGCTGGAGATACACTTTTTGTTGTATTCCATGGAATGCTCTTAACATCCCGATAGCAATGAATATCTTAAGTGCTTTGACAAAAAATCCATCCATCCTTGTTATCTCTGGAAGCCGTAGCGCTGTAAAAAGCACGACCAATCATTTTAGCCGGCCCGGCTAAAATAACTGGATGGCCTACCTGCCCGTCAGCCTTCCGTCTGTGCACAAACTTATCTCGTGCCCTCATTGGGTCATTGTGTGTGTTGGAGGAGGGGCTCTGTAAGGAAGTGGCAGATTTGTTCCGGCTGTGTATTTTCAAATTCTAGCGCACTCGAGCTGGTTTCTCCAAAATTACCTACCCCACCTTTAACTGTTGTAAAAAATAAATGTTAATCTATTACACTACAAACAGCCCTGTATATGAGCATGTGCAAGAGAACAGAAAACATCACCAGATCAAAATGTAAAGGAAAATGTCAACCTGTGACAGATTATTGCGTAAAATATTGTAGCTACTACTGGCAGAAATGAATATCATTTAAAAAAGACAGAATACAATGTATCAGATAATTGATTACCTTTGTCATTGAGTAATCTGATTACAAGACAGATCTGGGCCCTTTTTCTCACACAAATACAACAAACAAGCACAGAGTGTCGTTTACCTCTGGACATCATTCCTGTGGTTTTCTGCTTGGTCCTGGAGGAAGTCCTATATCTTTTCATCCTTGTCTGCCATGTGCTGATGTTATATCCTGCACTGGGACTTGGGGAGCTTGAGAAAACAACATTGGCAAAGTGTGAAGAGAGGCATTTTGCACTTAAAAAGGAAAATGAAATTACCATAAGGTAACAATGGTTCACTTTCTTGTTAAAGAATGACACATTAGAATATCAGCATAAGACACCTGTAGGGTTTAGGGTAAATATTGAGAAAATAAGGACGTTTTTTAGTTGAGACTACTCATCAACAAGTTATAAAGTGTGTATGATATTGGTTTAATTTTTGCAGAGGCTTTGATTTACCTTACTTTTGTTGCCATTCCTCTCTATTTGTGATTTACATAGCACTAAATATGGGGTAGGAACCTGAAGTATTTTTATATGGAAATGTTATTATGTTCTCAGTTTGAAATGCTCAGCATTTTTACAGTTACAAACAACTAATGGACAAGAAGGTCATGCTCTGTCTGTGTGTGTTGTAATCCAAGTTTCTATGTGTCGGGCCTGTTGTGTGTGCACAGATTCCTCATGAAGGAGATGTGTAGGAGAAGGGACTGCACACATTTCACTAACAACATGAATGTTTGACTAATGTACTATAACACAACCAGGACCAGACTTTTCACTTTCACTTGCACGGAAGAAGTTTAAATGGATATTCTTATCTATCTCTTTTTAATAAGTGTATTTCAAAACTGGAGGATGGAAAAGCTCTGCACACTTTGGTCCAATGCATGTTTTAATATAGCCTACTGTAATAAAGCCATTTATGAAGTTATGCCCTAATAAAGGTCTCAGGTGTCTGAATACTTAGCTGTAATATACATTAACTGTTACCTAAAGCTGTCACATAAATGTTATGGAGTAACAAGTACAATATTGGCTTAATAAAGTCAAGTAATTTACCTAAAATCTCTACTTCAGTAAATACAACGTTCCTAAGTTACATTCCACCACTAAGTGTACCATAAAGACTAATAACATATTTAAATAGTAACGTTAAGATTACCCTGAAGGAAAAAAAAATAATTCAACTGCAGCAAATCGGTATTTAGGTCTACATTATCTTTCGCTTTCAACGTGTATTTTTGCAACAGGCTAGCTAACAACAAACTCACATTGTTAGCTAGCAAAGGATTAACGTTAGCTCTAATTTACCTAGGACTTCAGAGTTGATGCTCGTAGTCACGTCCAGCGGTTGTTGGGTCAGCATACAATTTAAATGCACAAGATACATGCTCTGTTAACCACTTTGCTACGTTTTAAAGCTACATGTGTCATATACACAAGCCAAAACGTGTAAATAAAAGGGCTAGGAGATGTTCTACATGCGGCCAGAGAGTAACATATGTGGGTTGGTCATTGAGTTTAATTAAATTAAAATTCATGACATGAAAATGACATTGTAAATAAGTACATTACAGTAGGTTCGGCCTGATTGAATAATATTAAACATTTGTCAAAGATATACTATATATTTTAACAATAAATAATCACAAACAATTTAATGAAAGAGAGGGTTACAACATTCTTCTACAAAGATTTCAGTAAAAAATGATTGAAAAAAGATAATAAGGCCCCCTATATTTTATTGACCTTAAACTGAGATGTTTAAGACAATGTGTGAGTTATATTGTGTCTGTGAATTAGTTGAAGTGTCACATTACATCCCATACAGTGTTCAATTATTGTAATAGGTACATTAACATATGTTTTCTGAAATGGGTGGAACACTTTTGCATGATCTGAAGAAAAAATTAGGAATCGCACGCAAAATGTATAGTTTCTATTGATATTTAATTTTTGTATGTGTGGAGGAGATGAATGCTACACAGCAAATACATTTGTATATGATATGGGATTTCAAAGAATTCTGAGGTGAGTTACACTTATTTCTCCTTTTTCTTTTTCTGTCAATAAAAATAAATATCCAAGTGGACAGTCAGACTAATGCCTTTTACGTCTGCTTGTCTAATACACAGTGCCATGGTTGTCATTAAAACTAGTATTGCATTGAGACAGATGGCACAGGCTAAAAGTGTACTTTATTAGTATTGACATAATAGTTAATCCACTTCAGAAATATATAAATAACAACAAGTAACACTTTTAGGCACTGTAGACTACAGATGGAAAGTGCTTGAAATATAGAACAAATGTTGAAAATTGTAAATATAAAGAATACATTAAAATATATGAAAGCCTTAAGTTGTGAGGATGCTTTCAAATGTTTCTAGAATATCATTGTGCAAGCAGTGTTAAAACGTTTCGTTTCTATGGCTGAGGGAGAGTATGAGTCATCCAACAGATGTGATTTTTTTTTCCTACATAGTTACAGGCTACCCTATTTCCATCCCAACTCTCCCTCAGTTGGAAGTTATCTATTCTCTTTTTCTTGTTGGTTCTTTAAAGATTATAGAGCCTTAATATGGATACTACAAATCCCACATCCACTTTTGTTTGTCCTTTCTTTTTCCTCTCATATACCCAGCTGTACCTCCTACTTTGCCCCGGTCTGCTCACATGTGAGCATCTCTGTAGGCTGCAGTATTTATGAGGGCTTGCAGAGGGGGCGGCAGGCAGGCAGCTGGAGTAACGACATTTCCAGACGGGATCTCTGAGCTCATTTCCACCATCAATCCTTGCAAACAAACTTTGTAACATAGTCAGAGTTTAGCCTCAAATCATGGTTTTTAGATGCTATTTATAAGTTAAAAGTTTACATCTGGTGGTGCTGAGAAATAAATAAAAGACTTAGCATAACTTCAACATCTAAAAAACATAGTTTTTAATTGTAATTATGGCTGCAAAGGGAGATTGGAATTCTTTATGTTGTGGCTGATCCTACAACAACCTTACGGCATTTCAGGTAATGCAAAAAAACTAAAACAAAACGAGGGATAAAAGGAAAGTGTGTGGTAAAGCACTGACTAACTTTCCCAGATGTGGGGAAAGAATGGTGTCAAATCACCCTGAAGAGACTACAGGTCAACTGGAAAATGCGTTCAGGGAGTATCGGGAAGAAAAAACACCAAAAGCATCACTTCACTAACTTAATTTCTCTTCAAAATGACTGAAACACATCAGTGAAAGGTGATAATAGCAGAGTAAGTTGATGATTCAAAAAGGATTCCTGACATATGTATCTTATTTGGAGTTGCACAAATAGATGACAACTTCCTCATGTCACCTTTTCCTTTTTTGTTTGTTTTCCATCCAGAATAGAATATTCCATCCCAACAAAATTGTGCTAACTGCCCTTTCTCTGCATTGTAACACATAACAGTTTGAGCTAATGTGACTGTGAAATATGACACCAAAGGCACAGTGAGGCTCCTTGTCTTTTGTCTTGTGGTCTCTGGCGGTGTGCTAACATGTAGATAATCAGCATAAAAGTCGTCATATGGGTTTTCCTATGATCCCATGTCTAAGTTGTTTGTTCTGGAGCATGCATCATCTTTGGTCATGTTTTGTAAAAGTAATAATAATTTTGAAATTGAATCTAAACTGCAGAAAAGAATACTCTCTGCTCCAAAGGACTTTCTTCATGCAATACTAAGAGAACACTTCAGATAAACTTCTCACTTTCTGGTATGCTCCCTCTCTGCCTTTCCCTGTTTTTAGGGCCACGCTTGCCAGCAGCCTTGCACATTATCTGAAGTCAGGGAAGGATCCAGTCATATTTTCCATCCACTCTCTGTGTCTGACTGGATGTCTGCGCCGGTGGGAGAAAAGAGAGCAGGCAGGGAGAAAAAGAGGGAGGGATGGAGAGCTGGAGTTTGGATGGGGGCTGGGAGTGTGGAGAAAACCAGATGCAGAGACGAGAAGAAAACCAGACCAAGAAATAGAGAAAAAGGCCTTTGCTGAAAGTTGTGTTTTTCAGATAGAGAGATAGAGGGCTGTGGAGCACGTCAAATACCAAGTCCTGAAATGTGCCTTAAAGAGAAAATAAGTCACCTTTTAATCAAAAGATACATTAAGATGTCATTGGATTGGCCGATAAAGGACGTGGTCCCGTGATGGCAGCTTTATGTTTTTTTAGATTTTTGCTCCCCACCATTTTCTCTCACGCCTTAAAGGGGAGGTGATGTGTAATGATGGGTGGGGTTCACGAGAGGCTGGATGTGTTAGGGAGTCTAGTTTTAACAGTGGACATTATTTCAATAGTTTGGCATCCATTTACCCTTAAATTGTTTTAAGGAATTCCTTTACGTGATACTTTCAAGGAATCCCTTTACCGTGATACTTTTGATATGTCGCTTTGCCAAAATCTAACAACATCCACTTCCACAATCTGACTAGAAACTTTTTTGTTTATTGTTAAAAACAATTGAATTCAGGAAAAATGTGTGACCCTACAAACGTAATGGAGAATGCTGTTTCAATGTGAGAAAGTAAGGGACTTCATTCCCCCACATGAACCTCAATTAAACAACAGCTTGATTTTTATGCCACATCATATACAGTGGCATAAGTTCCAGCAGCCAATCTTCTGCTATTGCAGGAAATGACTGTCATGAATGTAAATGCTGTAGAGGTGAGAGTGGCTCAGGCGTCATGCACCAACCCCAACCTCCAGACTAAAAAGACAGAAGTCGGGTCTTTTATGAGATGATTGCAGTTCACATAGGGCTCTGCCTGAAGAAACATTCAGAAGTGAGCTAAAATCTTCACCCTGTAATTGAGCATTCGCCCATTACGCCGCGTGGAAGTCTCTCTCTTTTTTCTTCCAACTGATGCTACTGCTTTGAATGAACTTGAAATGTCTGGCCCAGAGTAGAAGGTTTATTTTCACAGAGGCGACTGCTGTAGTCACACTAGTTATTTACTCGTCTGTACACGTACACGGCAGGCAGTGAAGGATCTCTCCTGGAGATCTGAAGTTTAGCAAGGACATTGACTTATATCAGGTTTATTTAATGAGCGGCAGTGCCATGTCATGACTTTATTTTAAAGATTTTTTTTTTTTGGTTTTCCTTTTTATAGTTTCATCACAATATAAATGCAGACATGCTATAGTTAGGGAGATTGAGTGGCAGAGGAAGGGGAATTACATGCAACAAAGGTCCATATGTGATTGAACTGTGATACATACTGGTATCACAGAATGGGATGCATCTTAATCACTGGGGTACCAGGACACCCCAATGAAAAGTTTATTTTTTAGGAATCTATGTTATTACAACAATAGTTTAATTTGAAAACACTTAACATAGTGTGTGAATTCTCTGAACTGATACAGTGTTTTGACACCATAAATCTTTACTTACAGAATGTTTTCTGTCCTGCTAGATGTGACTGAAATCTCAAATTTGTTATGTCTTTTGTGTGTTTAACATTTCAAAGTTTGGGGTTATTCTCATACTTTAAGAGGTTATTCTGCTTTAAAAAAAAAGAAATTGTTTTTACCATGATACTAAAGATACACTTATCATTTTGGAAAACTGTTAAAGATAAACATTATTACAGTTGTGTACATCTGAAAACAGCCATTTAGAATTTAAAGACACACTGATTTTACTTGCGATACTGTACAATTTTCCTCATCATACCCTGTAATCTGTCTGAGGCAGGTGGGACTACAATGGGCTTCTATAGGCAAACAAAGCAGGAAGACCCATAATTGAAAATCATTTAAAAAAAATCAAAATGGCCTGGAATAAGGTTCAACAGCAAGTAATAGTAGCCTTATCGCGAAAAGGCTGAAACATTGTGGGTTAAAGTGACATTATAGTTTAAAAAAAATAAAGAAATAATAACTGCACCTTAAATAAGATGAAAGGAAATGAGCCTTCAGTCACCAAGTGATATAAAGAAGTGAGAGGGAGAGAGAGGGTTTGGCTTTGTTAAAAGTTTGGAGCAGCAGAGGCTCAGAGACTTACAAGTAGAAACACGTGGACAAGGCCAGGCAGATGCAACGTGTTGCTGGCTACAGCTCAGAGGCTTGCTCGGGAATGCACAGTTCTGGACTTTTTAGTTACTGTGCAAGCACTGCCTGATCTTAATGCTGCATGTAAATCTATTGGTGCATAAGAAGTCTCCTCAAAATGTTGAGGTTTACTGCCAATTACCCTCTCATAAGTATTTTGTCAATTAAAGCTTCTCCCAGGTGGGGCTGTCAGGTTTCATTGTAGAAAACAGTAACTATATTCTCAATAAGAGGACAAAAGTTGTGAACATTTTGAAGCAATTCATGTAAAGGCACCTTTCCCCAGATCCCGTTATATCTCATGCTCACATACTTCCACAAGCTGCATAGAGAGAAACCCGCAACATGTCATTGTAAACAGGAATACTGAAAGATCTTCTGATTCTGCCAAATAAAACTGAATTTGTAGTCTGCAAAACTTGCTGGTTCCACTTCATTATTTATGAACAGTTTATTTTCTTTCACAAATAATTTTCTAGAAATTACCCAAACTGGTGATGCCAAACATTGTGGATTATTTCTCTTAAGTAAAGAAACCTGAAAGCTATTGATGTGTTTTTGCTAAAATATGCAAAATATCTTGCAGTCAAAAAACATGTAGCTTCAAGCTAAAGTGGTCTGATATTTGAATGCAACTGAAAAGCTTTAAACTCCTTCTGAGCGCTTCCACCCAAACCACCAGTCTGAACTCTGAGAGACTTGCCACAAAAAAATATATTATAGATTGCAGCAGCTCCAAACACCAGAAAATTACCAGTTCTATTTAAACACTGTCCTGTGAGCTTCGGCTTGATTGCAGTCATGGAAAGTCACTGAGAAAGTGCTGCTCAAAAGACTGATTCATCTTGTGATCAAAGATTTATTTGAACTGCACAAGAGAATAAAAACAAAAAGTTATTTTATTGTGTGAGGAAAGCCGGGGTTTTTTTTCAGGTTAACATCACAGAGACACAGCACAGGCACAAGTCTTATCACACAGTTTCCTCTTAGACAAACAACAGGACCCTGTGAAACAGGACTTCCCTATTTTCATGATAACTCTATAACTTTAACAATTTACCCTTTCATACCTCTTTTTCTTATCCAAAGTCACTGAAATGGGTGTGTCTTATTTGAAGGTGCACTTGTGGCAGTTTAAATCACTTTATCGCTGCATTGAGCATGTGCTGCAAATCATGGCTTAAAACAATCTCTTTCACTGCATCACTGCAACAGCCATCATTGCCACACATTTATCAAACAATTGCCAAATTAAGACATCCATCAGGGTTCTTCTTTTCAATTCAAAGTCACAAAAACACTTAAAAAGCCTTACATTTGAAAGGAAGTAAGAAGAAACTGTTTGACAAAAATCTCTTACAATAAAAAAAACCCCATTTTCTTTAAATAGTTTTGTTGCTCCAGCAGTGTGATATTTTAATTTTCCAATATCAGAAACGATTAGCATCCCCATGCTCAGAAAAGGTACTGTTCTTGCAGGCTACACAAGTGCATTGTTTGCATGTACTATAACAGCAGAAAATAGATAGAACATAAGGAAAGAGTCACTGAAATGGACATGGACAGCTGTCAGTCTGTTTGGCAGCTTTTTATAAGAAAAGGAACAGATGTAAAATAAAACCTGTTTGCAAACAAAGTAAATAACCAGACAAAAATCTCCAGCAAATTATTTATTTCCCCTACAATTGAAGAATAAAGCCTATGGATCAACAAATGTTTGAAAAATTATTCATGGGTTATAAGTATTGCACCAATAGTTTTCGGAAAGAGTTTTATGTATACATTTTGGGATATTTTGTGTAACTTTTCTTTCATTTAGTAATAATTTGGGAAACCTCCTTCCACTCATTGCTAGTATAGTGATGATTCATACCAGCTAACACAAAGCTAGTATGTAGCGAGTACCTTGTATACTTTTATTGTTTTTTTTTTAAAGGGTTATCTATCAAAAAATATATGTAGGCTATAATGGTTGTATATTTTCTTCCATATAGTTCACGCTATGTCTTGTTAATGTTCGGTTGGTTTTTTATTCTTCATTTAACCTGCTAGCACGAAGTATCCTTGCTAGCAAATTGCTAAGAAATGTTACAATAAACATCAGAGTTAGTTTTGAAGATTCTTTAGGATATTCTAGGAAGATTTACAATCATAAGTCTTGGTTGTTTGGGAAAACTTGATTCTTTCTATTCCTATTTCCAAAATGATAGAGACAGACAATTATGTAGCTAGTAGACAATTGTACCTAGGCCTACTACTTTTTTTTTTTTTTTCCCCATTGTATCTCTACTTTTTCTCAAAATAGTTTCAGATTTGTGTTGTTTGATAGTTATGGCCCTATCATACATATTCAGTTATCTTGTCAATGATCCAGTTTGTACGAAACAGCCTAGCTAACACACTGTATTTCCATTTTTGGACGAATCACAGGACAGTTAGCCATACATTAATTTCAAGATATTGTAAATTCATGATGACAGGTAGGGTTCAAACTGTAATATTGCTATACACTCTTTCTTTTCTCTTACTCAAAATGGATACGATGTCATTTCAGAACATTCCCCTGAACCTTACCAACAAAGAAATGGCTAATCTACAATTGGATTTGGATTTCCACTACTGGATCATAAGCCTCACATGCTTTTTTGCTCTCGATAAATGTCTGCTACTGTGAACAAGACAGTTTGAATGTCACAATAGAAGAAGACAATAGCAGATAGCAATTGAAAGGTCGAACTAAGCCATACTGTAGTTGTAGAAGCTGCAACGTGTCCACAGTTCAACCAGACTGCTTTGTGGATCTGCCACATTTTCTTCTCTCCCTCCTCCCTCCCTTTCTCAACCATCATGGGTTGGAACTTGGCCATCCCTCTTTTGGAAATGGTGGATTTCAACACAGGTTGTTGTACTGTATGTAATCTGGATTACTGTTTACTTTTTTGAAAACTAAAATGGAAACCCCTATTTTAGTAGACTTAATTGAATTTGTTTGAAAAATGGTAGAGAAAGGGTTGGGATGCATAATGAGTTCATTTTAATTTCATGCTTTTTCTTTAAATAAATAAAAAACTGGGTACAATGTGTGCATGTGTACATTTGCAACGTTGGAACTGCAGTTCCTTGCAGGTGCTTGATAATGTTCATACCTATAACAACACAACTAAAACTCGCAAGAATCTTTAAGGGAATACATCTCCTAAAATATTATACAGAAAAAATTGTTAGTTAGTTAGTTAGTTACATACATACATCTGCAAATGAACTTGGTTATGTTAAGATCTGCATCAGGTTTGCACTTCGTGCGTAAATTGCGCACTTAAGACATCATTCAAATCCTATTAATTCTTCTGTAAATAAAGTGAGCCCTTGTCATCTTAAATGATGGACATTTAAAGGAAAAATATTGCTGTACAACTGAAAATCGATCCAGTCTTCAGCTGCCTAGCATATCCGTAATACTTTGAGGCCCTAATGAAGTGTAAACTGCAAAACCATCCAGTGTCCAGACAATAAAGTCAGCTCAGCGACACAATGTCTCAGGCGAAAAGACAAAACACCCCAAACTCAATTAGGAAAGTCCACGAAGAAGCAGGAGATGATGAAAACACGTCTGAACGGCGGTGAGCCGGCGCGTAAATGGTAAGTGTCCTGATCATCCACGTTTGAGCTGAAACGTGAACTTGTTTGACATGTTTTAAGACGGCCCCTCTCTCTGATGAAGGAGGGACTCTTGACTTGAACATGTACAAGTTATCTGGTGGCCCAGGACCTCCCCAAAAGTTGCTGGCATATAAAAGCCAAGCTAACTCATTTGTTTAGGCAGTAGGGAGTTTCTGCTAGGGTCTGGATTGGAGTTACGCGCACGGACCCTACCTTGTATGAGTGGTGTCTGAGGAGAAAAAAAGGATTCCCCCTCTATCTCAAAGAATCTACATGTCTAATATTTAGACATGTTCAGCTTTGTGGATATTCGGTTAGCGCTGTTGCTCAGCGCAACAGTGCTTTTGGCGAGAGGACAAGGCGAGGATGATAGTGAGTATCGATTTCCAACATTGATTTGAGTTGTGTTGTGACTGTGGCACCCTGAGGGATGTGGAGAGCCCGCAAGGATGCTTGTACTGAACGCCCTCTGAGTAATGCCCAACTCCAGTGTGCAGATATTGTGAAAGTTGTTACACAGTGAGGCGCGCTTTGGGGAGATTTGGAACTTTTATAGAACTTTTCTTTTATTGATTGCTGCTCTCACTGACGTGCAGATACATGTTCGCTTATTTGCTGGAGCGCAAAACCTTAGAGGATCAGCTGCATTATCTCTGAGGCGCAATGACAGGACACAACGTTCAAAGAGAGTTGATGAAGTGCAGAAGCTTCATCAATTACAAAAATGGCATATACATTTGAGGGAATCTTAATTGCATTTAGTTTGTAAAGTAGTTTCAGAAAAAAATGCATCTCAAAGAGATCTGCCAAGTATGTGGATTCTACCACTTGGATAATTTTTTGTAGTTTTAACATCAAGCATTAAAAGTGAGTAGATAACGTTTAATTGGAAACCAAACCTAGAGACTTTTTTACTGTTTGAAGGTTAACCTTTTGCACTACTTCTCCATAACAGAGTCCCACTGAAATAAATAGCATGTTTTTCCAAGTTCTTTCACAAAAATGGTTTGGTTCGCTGAAAAAAAGGACAATGGAAAAAATTGCCTCAGTCTGACGTCGACAGTGAAAAAAAGTCTAGACGTCAATTAATCACCAATGCAGGGCAGGGTGCGGAAGATCTGGTTTTGTAGTTAAACAGCGCCACTCAGTGGCCAACAGTGGAACTGTGCATCCATCCTCCAAACCTCGGTCCTCCACCTCCAAGGCCCAACCACATCCAACAGCCTGAAATGTGATTAGGCAAAATGTAGCTTTCCACTCAGTATTTGAGGAGAAAATCTTGTGCTGAATCTGATCAGTAATGTTTGAAAGCACTGGTTTTAGCAACATTGGCTTTATTGCAACACAAAGGCCTGTATTCTTACTTTTACAAGGCCCAAAACCACTTAAACTCCAGTGCTGTTATACTCATTAAGAAGCTATATTTATGCTCTCAAATCAATCACTGGACACCACATTTTCTTTCTGTTTACCTTATTAAAAGCCTTTTCCTATTACTTAACAGAGGATTAATCTTGCAAAAATGACACACGTTAAATAATGGAATACACATTTCTTACAGAGTTGCTGTAAGGAAAGGCCAGAGCTTTAAGTTACAGTCTCTAATTAAAAAAACAATACCGGTCAGCATGGCTAAACAATTATTATCCCATATCATTATAACTATGATAATATGATGTTTGAAGGCAGGCTCTGGTGTCTGATACAACCCTTTTGGGGCGCATCTGTCTGCCACATAATCCACGACTGTGCAGGTGTAGCCAAGGCGCAAATAAATCTTACTAGTACATTGTGCACATCTCAGTTTACCAATGCCATACTTAATTTGGGACATTTATTGGACACAATTTTGCTTACTTTGCCTCTTGTATAATCTTACCAAACTCACTGTGGCCTTCTCCCTTCAGGCTCATATGGCAGCTGCACATTGGACGGACAGTTGTACAACGACAAGGATGTATGGAAACCAGAGCCCTGCCAGATCTGCGTCTGCGACAGTGGCACCATCATGTGCGACGAGGTGATCTGTGAGGACACATCCGACTGCGCCGATCCCATCATTCCTGACGGAGAGTGCTGCCCCATCTGCCCCGATGGTACTTCACCTTCATCCTCCTCAACAATTTATTTGGTTAATTTGCTTTTTGGCGCCACCTAGTGCCTCCCTCCTCATCTCTGCCAACTGCTGGAAATGAGGCCCTAATCCTGCCTGCTCTTTTGAGGATTTTGATTCAGAAAATAATCGCTTTGGATTTTACCTTTTGTGCATTTAATTTGCAATATGTATTCCTTTAACGGTGGATTTTACCTGCTCTGTCGAGAGATCTGGCAATGTAAATGTCATTTACATTCACGCCTTGCTGTGCAGTGTCACTGCAGGGTGAATCAAAGGTCAAATCTCCCGAAACAACATTTAAATCTCCCACCAGTGAGCATATCTAGAATCAAATGCTTTTGTTTCATGATTTTATCAAATGCTGTATTCATGCTGTCCAGCCTGGACCTTAAACATTTACAATATTTTAATAATAATAATAATAATATATTTATTTTGTTAGCGCTTTTACAGGTGCTCAAAGACGCTTTACAGATATAGTGAAAAAAAAGAAAGGAACAACAAATAAATATATAGTTAAAGTTAAAGTCAAGTACATTTTGGGAATGTTAAAAGGTTTGAGTGTATCTCTTTTGAATGTTCAAGAGCTGTTGACATTTTTATTTTTCTCTGTTGGTTCTGTAGAAACCGAGGAGCCATCTCCACCTGAGGTATTTGTCCCTTTAACTTTTTATTTAAAAAATATGTCATTATAGTCTCAGACCCATATTTCACATTGGCATCTGTTTGGAGATGCTGGCATTGGTCAGTTTAGCTTTTCATTTGTGTTCTAGATGCTCTTGTTCTTTACAGCCTGGATGAAACATTGCAGCATAGCCTAATTCCCCTTTCTCTATTTCCACAGGTAGGAGGAGTTGGTCCCACAGGAGACGTGGTAGGTTCTATTTCACTTCCCACATTGCAAAACACACCTGTGTTTTCTAGAGTTGCTTATATTTCACAGATTGACAAATTGATTTTGCACAAGAAAACATGATTGTGATTGTTAGAGGAATTTGACTCAATCTGAATGAATCTGTTTCCTTGTTGTTTAGGTAATTGTGTTGTATTATATTGGCTTATTCAGTATCATGCATCATTGCTGCATGTGGATGATAAGGTTGACCAATCACTAAAATGTTAAAATAAACACACATTATAATATATGTTTTCTTACTGATTCCCAACAAACAAATAGCTGTTAAAGTTTTCTATGACGTAATTGCCAGTGATGGCCTTTAATAAATAGGTCACAAGGTCAACAGGTCATCAGAAGTTGAAAGGTCACACAACAGAAACTGCATTGAGTTGTATTAAATAATGGAAATAGTAATTATTTGTATTGCATAAAACTACAACATAGTAAAATAAACATAAACACATTTAAAGCCTTTTTGATGGATGATTGAAAATCGGAATTTTATTTTCAAAGTAACAGCGAAACGATTATCTGAAAATTAGACTTAACAGATATTTTAACAAATCACAAGATTGACATTATAGAATGTGCAACAGTTTTAATTCTCAATATAGATAAGTATTTCTTAGAAATGACAGGTCTAATTTGGTTGGTCTATGAATAAAATAATTTTCTCCTTGGCAGGTTGATAATTAATTACATTTCAGCAAAAGGATAATAAAGAGTATTGCTTACTGACTGTGACTCCCTCTCTTTCTACAGGGTCCAGTTGGTCATCCTGGCAACGATGGTCTTGATGGACAGCCTGGTCTTCCCGGCCCTCCCGGCCCCCCTGGCCCCCCTGGCCTTGGCGGAGTAAGTGTCTCCATGTCACAACAGCTAGGAAGTCTCAGATTGCGTTTTAAAGATGACTCGATTCTGTTTACAAATGAGATACCATTTAAAACATACTCATGTAGTCTATCGGTTTCTCTCCAAAGCTCTCCTTTTCATGCTGTGATCCGTTATTTCTGTATGAGTTCCACCAATGATATTTAATCAGCAGGGATGTCTATGTGCTTGAAAGCAACATCTCCTCCTTGTTTGTTTCAGCACAGGGAGTGCAGACAGTTCCTTGATCTTAAGGTTTAAATGGACAATGACTTGTGTAGAACTCACCACTTCAGCGTTAATACCATTTTTAAATGTTAAAATGCACCTGCTATAGGATCAAAATGTGTTTTCTCTGATAAATCCATGCATGTGATTCAAAGCTACTTTTCCGGTGTGACGTTTTTGTGCTACATTACCTCCAAAGCTCACAGACTAATTTCTCTCCTTCTCTTCTCCCCTTACAGAACTTTTCTCCTCAGATGAGCTACGTTGACCACTCCAAATCCAGCGGCGGCCCACCTGTCCCTGGCCCAATGGTATGAATGCTCTTTTTCAATGGACTTCCCGAAATCTAATCTAATCTCCCTTTTGGACAAAATATTTAAAATAATCTAATGACATTTCATCTCATCTTTATCAACAGGGTCCTATGGGTGCTCGTGGTCCTCCTGGATCCCCTGGCTCCTCTGTAAGTGTTCCTTTATCAGTTCAGATGATCATTTTGACATCATACTTCCTAATATTGCATTATCTCTAGGCATTAACCTGGCTTATTACTAGCATTCCTTTTTTCTCAGATCAGATGTGACACTGCAAGATAAATATGTAAACCTGATTTAAAGAAGACGTTTGGTTAATGATGTTGTTTTTGTTGTCCTCCAGGGTCCTCAGGGTTTCAATGGTCCCTCCGGAGAGCCCGGTGAGCCCGGAGCTTCTGTGAGTACACAAAATGTCATACAAATATAATCCTCTTGATTTGAACCCTGTCTCCTTTAATGATGCACAACACATTTCAACAGTTTTAAGCTGAATGGGGTGACCCAGAAATCAGCAGGACCGTTTATAAATGACATGTATCATAGATTCCCTTAACATGTTAATTCCTGTGTTCTACTTCCTGTTGTATTCACTGACCCACTGACACACATTTGCACACATCAATTTTCCGCGGAGATAAGTTCCCCCTCAGGCCTTCTTCTTTCTCCTTAATGACATAAAGAATATCTATACACTCACTTGAAATAGTTAGCATTTATTTGGTGCTAATCCAGTCATTCCTTGTGGTTTTTAGGGTGCCATGGGTCCTCGTGGTCCCGCCGGACCCCTTGGAAAGAATGGAGATGATGTAAGTGATTTCGTGATTTCTAAATCCCTTTCTTTTGTGCAGTTATATTCAGGTATAACCAAATGAAGTACATTTGACTGGTTCTTGTCACTTGTCATTTTGATATATGTCAAAAATACAGCTTTGTCATTTATTAATGTCGAAAAGATACCTTCATAGACAATTAGAGGTGATACATCCACACAAGGATGAGCTCTAACCTGCTTTCGCTGATTCTTCAACAGGGTGAGTCCGGCAAAGCTGGTCGCCCCGGTGAGCGTGGAGCCGCTGGCCCTCAGGTGAGCAGAGAAGAATTAAAACTCCATTAGCATTATATTTAAGTTATCCTCCATGTTACAGTTGCATGTTGTTTCTAAAACTTACCTTTTAACATATCTCTTGTTTTTCCTCTTCCAGGGTGCTCGTGGATTCCCCGGAACCCCCGGACTCCCCGGCATCAAGGGACACAGAGTGAGTTTGGAAGGACATTAAAACCAAATAAATATAAAACATAACAATTGGAATAAGTCGCAATAAGAGTGACTAACCCTGATTGATGTTGTGCGCAGGGATTCAGCGGTCTGGATGGAGCTAAGGGAGACGGTGGACCCGCTGGCCCCAAGGTGAGAGAGCAGGACCTGCAGAAACTCACTTCAGCTTAGGACATTTTATCATAAATTAAAACACAAGATACAATTCTTTCATTGCTCATTCTTCCTTCTGTATTTGTCTACAGGGAGAGGGTGGTTCAGCTGGTGAGAACGGTATCGCCGGCGCCATGGTAAGTTTTTTTCTCATATCAATCAATGTATAGACAAATACATCACTTTCATCTGTTTCATATGTACAAAAAAAGAGTTAAATTGTCATGCTAATGTTGTTGTTTTTTGACTTCTCTAGGGCGCTCGTGGTCTTCCTGGTGAGAGAGGTCGCCCTGGAGCTCCTGGCCCATCTGTAAGCAACGCTATCCCGGTCATGCTGTTATAGTATTTGATAAAACATTTGAATAACTTAGATCTAATCTCCTCCTTCTTCCCCCTCTTCTACAGGGTGCTCGTGGTAATGATGGCAACAATGGTGGTGCTGGTCCCCCTGTAAGTATTATTTGTAATTCTACTTGGAAAGGTCACGTCACCCATGTAAAACTTTGTGGTGACATCACAGCCAAGTGCTATGTTGAAGGTTGTCATGCACTCCTCTGTAATAATCACTTCATCAAATTAACAGTCTTTGTGTCTTTGTTTTTCAGGGACCTACCGGACCTGCTGGTTCTCCTGGTTTCCCCGGCGGTGCTGGTGCTAAGGTAAAAAAAAAAGAAAGTTTTATACATAATAAGATTGACCTCAAACACAGGCAGTCTCGTAGACCTGCTAGGTGTAAGGCCCTTGGAGTAGCTTTAACTTTAAAATAGCAGCTATTGCTAGGTCCCTCTATTAGTAGGAAAACAATGGACATTAATAACCTGTATGGATTACACACTGTCTCCTCACTTGTGCTGTAAAAGATGTTTCTGGTGTTTATTAAATGCTAAATCCACATGTAAACAAACGATGATACTCTCCATTCTCCATCCTGACCAAGCTGGGTCATGGATGATTAAAACATGTGGCCTCATACTCGATAGGCCAGGTGAACGCTGTAGCCACCAGATGGCATCAGTAGCTCTCTAATGGCTGCATAGCTCTTCCCTGTTGCCATCGGTGAAGGAGCTATTACAATATCCTGCAAATGACACCCATTGTGAAGTCAAACACACACACCTAGGATATTTTCAGAATTCACTTGGCTATGACAAAAGAAGATTCAAAGCACTCTGTTGACACATGCAATACACCAATCTCAGATTAGTGTGGCACCTTTTTATACTTTGCTTAAAATGTAAAAAGGAGCTGTATTATTTTGAAGGTATGGCACACTTATGGCTGACATCCACCAAGGCCATGCATACTGTATATTGAAGGTTTATTTTAGTAAAACATAGGTTGTGTATATACCCTATGATTCCGAAATACTCCAAGATATTTCGGGTTCCTCCATTAATCAATCTAGATGCTTTCTTGAAAATTGAACTGGTGGTTTTTCCATAATTCTGCTTATAAACAAACTAACAAACTGAAACACCACTTCTTTGGCGGAGGTAATTATTTCCAACTAGGGTAAACAAATTAGAACAATAGGCCATTTTATAGGCTTTTACTTCATTTAACTAACTCTATATGTAATCAAAGGTATATTTAATCCAAACTATTATGTTGTTGGCATGCCAAGATGGATTACTTGTTTATGATTTACAATTGATTAATTAGGAGACTTACAATATTCGAGATGCAGACTTCTGAGACATTGTTGCTCTCCTCCATAGGGAGAGACTGGTCCTGCTGGAGGTCGTGGAAATGAGGGACCCGCTGGAGCCCGTGGTGAGGCTGGTAACCCCGGACCTTCTGGACCCGCTGGAGCTGCTGTGAGTGGATGAACTAGACTTTCCTTTACACAATATCCAATAAAAGTACAGCCAAATCAGTGCTTAACACGTTTGATCTCTTTCGACAGGGTTCCGCCGGATCTGATGGTTCCCCTGGTGCTAAGGGTTCTCCTGTAAGTATCATACTCACCAGTCACTTTCATGCTGCTTATATCCTGCACATCGAATGTTCTAACACCCCTTATCTTTGATCCCTAGGGTGCTGGTGGTATCGCTGGTGCTCCTGGTTTCCCCGGCTCTCGTGGTCCTGCTGGATCTCAGGGTGCTCTCGGTGCCCCCGGTCCCAAGGGTAACAACGTGAGTAGACGATTGATTGTGTTAACTTTGGTATCAACACACACTTACAGTATGCGCCACAATATTCTTATTAAGACATTGCTCTGACTTAAAATGTGTGTGTTTCTTCCAACAGGGTGACCACGGTCTTTCTGGTGCTAAGGGAGAGCCTGGTTCCAAGGGAGAGTCTGTAAGTTCCAAAATACATACACACCATTAATAAACCATTCAGGGCGATTATTAGAAAATAAGTGTATCTAATGGGCTTACTTTCTTTTCCAGGGCCCCGCTGGAGTTCAGGGACTTCCTGGCGCCTCTGGTGAGGATGGCAAGAAAGGAGGACGTGGAGAGCCCGGTGGTGCTGGAGCCCGTGGACCCAATGGAGAGCGCGTATGTTACTTCCTCTTACACATAAACCTCTGTAGTGGCATCAAGGAGAGAAACACACTTTCTAACGTATCCATTTGCCATTGTATGATAATGCACTCATGTTAGTGGAGCAACAATACAAACCTGTTATCAGTGTTTTTAGAATGACTTCTTTATGTTTTACAGTATGTTAAATTCCCAGGGGGATTCACCCCAGAAGTTTGAGCATTTACACCACGGTAACTGACGTGTTCAATGTGTCTGTTTGCTCCTTAGGGTGGCCCTGGTGCTCGCGGTTTCCCTGGTGCTGATGGAGGTGCTGGTGGCAAGGTGAGTCCCACAAAATAATTCCTCAAAAATGTCAGGAATACGTTTGACAAACTTGGTTCTGGCTTAACTTGCTTATCGCTGACATAAGCGCAGATTCATTTGTATTAGTTGTTAACAAAAACTATGACTCATTATGCTCGTAAACAAACATTTGATTCCATGACTAATGTAAGACGATGACAAAACAGCAAAACTATAATCAAACACTGACAGTGGTAAAAAAAAAAGCGGACTAAAATGTAAAAACAACCCTATACTGATGTATCTTATTTTTCTTCAATGCAGCAATTCAGCTAAAGTTTGAATAGTATACAAAATCAAATGCCTTGACAGTTATCCAACTAACACTATGATTGAATCAGTAAACTGGAGATAACTCACAAACTCATGACTCTTCCCCATCTGTATTACAGGGAGCCCCCGGTGAGCGTGGTGCCAATGGCCCAGCTGGAGGTCAGGGAGCCACCGGTGAGTCTGGTATCGGCGGTGCTGGTGGTGCACCTGGACCCAGGGTGAGTTCTGCCAAATATTCCTTCAGGTTTAACATTTCTGTTAGGATCTCTTTAAGGAGACACACTACAGGCAAGACAAATAAGTAACGTATTGTCATCACTATTTAAATCCTCCAGAAGATTAGTCATATTACGACAACTATTAGTATTACAATGAAGAATTATCTAATATCTAATCTTGATGAATATACCCACCCAAATAGACTTGAGGGTTTTAAAACATCATTTTGCCTGTAGTGTCTCGCATGAATCCTTTGGCTAAATATATAGCAAATTGAAATTCTCTCAGTATATGACCGAGCTTTGTCTTCATACTCACTGAACGGCCTTCTCTCTGCAGGGTGTGAATGGTAGCCCCGGAACCCCCGGCTCTGATGGCAAAGCTGGACCTGCTGTAAGTATTGGCTAAATAGTAGAACAAATATCTAGTACATGGAGAAGAACTGCAGCTTGTTAACAATCTATTAAGACATTATAGCGGAGTGTTTTTGAGTATTCTCCTGTCTTTTGATGATCTTCAGGGTGCCCCCGGCCAAGATGGACGCTCTGGACCTGCTGGTGGTACTGGATCCCGTGGACAGCCCGGAGTTATGGGATTCCCCGGACCCAAGGGAGTCGCTGTGAGTTAACGGACCCTTCATATTGTTAAAGAGAGAAAACTCAAATATCAGATAAGGAAGAAATTGGTGATATCTACTTTAATGTGTGTGTTTTTTAACCCATGACAGTACAATCTAACAGGAAGTTGTGATGCAATAACCCCTTTCATTTAGCAGATGTAAGATTGGCTTGTGTTCTTTTTTAACAGGGTGAGAACGGTAAGGGCGGTGAGAGAGGAAGCGTTGGAGCCACTGGCGCTCTTGTAAGTACTTGTATATTTGTAATACAAATCAAACTCTACTGGAGTTAAATATGAAAATAAAGGTGCAACATGAAAGCAGTTAGTAATTGTTTTGGGTGATGTTTTTGTTCACAGGGTGCTCCTGGCAAAGATGGTGATGTTGGTGCTCCTGGACCTTCTGGTATTTCTGTATGTATCCCTTCTTTTAAACTTAATTTAGACAAAAAAAAGGTAATTGTTTGTATGTTTCTCACCATTGGCTTTGCTTTTTTCTATTCAGGGACCTGCTGGAGAGAAGGGAGAGCAGGGCCCCAACGGACCCCCCGGATTCCAGGTAGGTTTGAGCATTTCAGCATCCCAAGCGCTGACTTTAAATCAATGCTAAATCTCTGAATTAACTTGTTTAACCTTAAAATCCTTAACCTTTCCTCCTTTTGCAGGGTCTTCCCGGACCACAAGGTGCTACTGGTGAGACTGGCAAGCCTGGTGAGCAGGTAAGAGTCACAAGGCCTGAATCTCTGTAGTATCCTTACTTAATTCTGCTTCTAAGGTTGCCATGCATGTACACACATATAGTCAGATGTAAAGCACATAGAAACTTTAGAATTTTCAAGATTTCAATTCCTTGTCCATTGTCATTTCCCAGTGTCATGTGGGAGGTTCATTAACTAAATGTTCTCTTTTGTTCAGGGTGGTCTTGGTGAAACTGGACCCAACGGCCCATCTGGACCAAGAGTGAGTACATTCATCCATGAGAAAGACGCAGCTACTATGGTCTTTATAGAAACTGGTGATGATGACCAATGTGTCCCTTCTGTCCTTTAGGGTGACAGAGGTTTCCCCGGTGAGCGCGGTGTCCCTGGCGGTGCTGGCCCAATTGGAAGCCGTGGTGCTCCTGGCCCCTCTGGTAACGATGGAGCCAAGGTACAGTAAAAAAAAAATCAAATGATGAGGTTTATTGTAATGGTATAATGAGTGGGGTACTGTTTTCTCATATGGGTCATTCAGACTCAGCTGGGATCAAAGATATGATTAAATGTGGTCCGGTTTATGTGGGTTTAGTATGTTCAGCACTTTTCATATCCATATTGATACACATTTATAGCTGAGATTAATTCATTTTCTAGCACATAAACATGTACTAACTGACATTAGAATGGAATACTGTCTTATTTTATTTTATATTGCGCACTAAATCTTACCTACACTCTAATGTGCTCATCTATTCACATTTAAGGGATATATTTACTGTTCAACCCAGACCTCCTATTAATGTTGCTTTCAATCACTCAAAATCTGAAAAAGCAGCCTTCTGGTAGGGTAGAATCTAAAAAGCATCACAAAACCTAGAGCTAAGAGGAAAATCAAATCCATCCTTTAGTTTTCTTAGCTTAACTGACGTAAAATCATACGCACATTCACCTGTTGTCCACTTTGCATTGCACATTTGAGTGGTGGGCCTGCATCTGATGAATATAATTGATAACAATGTGTATATTCCTGTGTGTGTGCAGGGAGAGGCTGGTGCTGGTGGTGCCCCCGGCAGTAACGGATCCCCCGGTATGCAGGGAATGCCCGGTGAGCGCGGTGCTTCTGGTTTGTCCGGTGCCAGGGGAGAGAGAGTAAGTATCCCACCTGTCCTGTTTGTCTCTTGTAAAACTGTACAATCTTTATCAACTCAAGGAAATTATTTGTATTATGACAAAAGCTAATAGGAAACAACTTAATTCACTTATCATTGTAGTTTTTCAGAGCTTGACGGAGGGTAACATTAGAGTTATTGTGTTAAATTCAGTTATTTTGTCTGACATATAGTTGATTGTTCAAACTTTGATTATCCTAGAGAGGGGTTCATATGGTTGACCCTGCTTTTCTAAGCAATTGTATTTCACAATATTTTCCAATGCCTAACTTTATCAAGTATTAGGTATTTTCTTGTAAGTGAATACAGCTGTCCCAGTGTTACATTTCCCTGATAAATAGTCAAAAGTGTGTAAAAGGATGAAATCAAGGAAGGAAGTCAGCCAAATAAATGGTAGCAACAGAGTAGTTACATCTCTGGGCTTTTGTAACTATCATTAATAAAGACATAATCACAGGTGGCATTAATGCACTTTTTCTCTTCAGGGTGATGGTGGAGTCAAGGGAGCTGATGGTGGTGTCGGCAAAGACGGCATGCGCGGTCTGAATGGTGCTATTGGAGTTCCTGGACCCCCTGGTGCTCAGGGTGAGAAGGTGAGACCCGGTTTGAACTTATTTAAATCATAGTGATTCAAGTTCATTTTCTTTTCTTTTAATTATTTTTCTCTTATCATCTCCTCATAATATCACATATGAATACTTTATTATGTGGGGTCTATTTTTATACATGATAAAAGTGTTAAGGATGCTGACCTGACCTTCTTCTTCTCCTCTGGTTACAGGGTGAGGGTGGCGCTCTTGGAACTTCTGGACCCACCGGTACTCGTGGTGCCTCTGTAAGTACACAAACACAAGATAACATTTATATTATTAGAATTGTATCCTACGACACAATGGAGGAAACTCATTGCAAATTTGGATGCAATAATAACTTGAAATGTCCTCTTTCCTTTACCAGGGCGAGCGTGGAGAGACTGGACCTTCCGGACCCGCTGGATTTGCTGGAGCTCCTGTAAGAATCACACATTATATTTGACATCCAAACTGATATTGTTCTACAAATATAGCACAATTTGAGATTAAAGCTGGCTCGTGTCATAGTGTTTCTTCTCTTTCCCTCCGACCTCAGGGTGCTGATGGTCAGCCTGGTGCCAAGGGAGAGAGTGGTGACTCTGGACCCAAGGGAGACGGTGGTGCTCCTGGACCCTCTGGACCCGTCGGTGGTTCTGGACCTCAGGTATGTCAAACAAATGCCTACTGTGGAGAAATCAGAGAAAACAATCAGCCACAATTTCAATAGTTGAAGTTCATATCTTCTATTCCATTTTCGATTTTATGAATGGAAATCTTTTTAACATTTATTCCTAGACCTTATATTAAATGTTCTTTATTGTTGTATTATGTCAACAGGGACCTTCTGGACCTTCTGGACCTAAAGGTGCTCGTGGTGGTGCTGGACCCCCTGTAAGTGTCCCATCCACATTACATTGGTTAGATTTACAAGTGTGATAATGAAAGTGATTTTTAACCTCTGCTGTCTCATTGTGTGTGTAGGGTGCTACTGGTTTCCCCGGATCTGCCGGCAGAGTTGGACCCCCTGGCCCCTCTGTAGGTTTCACATAATCAACATATCCATTAGCCTGTTTGTATATCACCTACATCATTCACTGACCTGAATTCTCTGCATGTCTCCAGGGAGTTGGTGGCCCCCCTGGTCCCCTCGGACCCGTTGGCAAAGAGGGAGCAAGAGGAGGACGTGGTGAGTCCGGCCTCGCTGGTCGCCCTGGTGAGGTTGGAGCTGCTGGACCCCAAGGCCTTTCTGGAGAGAAGGGATCTCCTGGCTCTGATGGACCCGCTGTAAGTTATCTGCAATAAATGTTCTTTTAACAGCCTAAAATGCACTACAGTGATTTTTTTTAACTGAGCACTGTGTCTTCCTGCGCAGGGATCCTCTGGTATCCCCGGACCAGGAGGTATTGCTGGACAGCGCGGTATTGTCGGTCTCCCTGGACAGCGTGGAGAGCGTGGTTTCTCTGGTCTTGCTGGAACTTCTGTAAGTATTCACAATCACCAGAGTGCTAAATAAGCAAACATATCTATAAAATATATTCTTTCTAATCCAATTAGTTATAATTACAATAATTTTGTGATAGCCATCAATAGTGTTTCTAATAATTTGACACTAGGTGGATTATTCCTAAAGCTCTCCTCTGAGCTTTCACCTGCATGAAGAGAACTAACCCTAACCCTGTTTTTCTGTAGGGCGAGCCCGGAAAGCAGGGACCTGCTGGTCTTTTTGGTGAGCGTGGACCCCCCGGACCTGCTGGACCCCCTGGTCTGTCTGGTCCTACCGGAGAAGCTGGACGTGAGGTACGATGACGCAGCAGGGTCTCACCTACAGATTCACATATTCCTTGTTGGTTAGTGACACCTGTAATACCTGATGAATGTTTAAATGACCATCCTTGCTGCTCTTCCACAGGGATCTGCCGGTAACGATGGTGCCTCTGGTCGCGATGGAGCTGGTGGCCCCAAGGTAACCCACACCCCCTCAGGATTCACTTCCATCATTCTCAACCCTCTGATGTGACCTTCTTGGCCCCAAAATGGGCTGCTTTCATTGTCTAACTGGAGATATGCTTCCTATAGGGAGACCGTGGAGAGTCTGGTACGTCTGGACCCCCAGGACCCCCTGGTGCTCCAGGAGCCCCCGGAGTGGTCGGCGGCTCTGGAAAGTCTGGTGACCGTGGAGAGTCTGTAAGTCTCCTTCCTGCTCATTTAGAATATTTATAACAAAACTGGCTTTGAAGAAAACGTTTAATCTGATTTTTTTCTACACTCTCTTCTCTCTCAGGGCCCCGCTGGTAATGCCGGCCCTGCTGGCCCTGCTGGTGTCCGTGGCCCCGCTGTATGTACATCTTCACATTACAAGCATCATTTGTAAACATTGATTTGAGATATTGCTCCGACTCATAGGCGTATAAAACCAGAAAAAAGCCATGTTGACCTCCTGTTCTTCCATATAGGGCCCTGCTGGTGCAAGAGGAGACAGAGGAGAGGCTGGTGAGGCTGGAGACAGAGGACACAAGGGACACAGAGGATTCACCGGAATGCAGGGTCTTCCCGGCCCCTCCGTGAGTGACAGTTTATAAGTGTACACAAGACTGCATCAAACTAATCTAAACTTTTCTCCTTTTTATATTCAAACATTCTTTCCTGAAATGCAAAACTGGTAATATCTGATACTCACATCTTCTTCTGCCTCTAGGGAGGATCTGGAGAGAGAGGACCTGCTGGTGCTTCTGGACCTGCTGGACCCAGAGTAAGTAGACCCGCAGAAAAAAAACAACAACAACATAAAATGCCAAGTCACTACCAATGGGGAACTTGGAGGATTTGCCAGGAAAAGTCTTGTTTTAGCATTTGTCAGTTGTAAAAAACAAACAACATTAAAACCATTTGCAGTTTTATATGTGTTATAATAACTTCCAATTACTTGACTCATTTGGCAGTTTTACACATCAAAACTGTTAGGAACTTTTAGGACTTATGTATGGTTTTATTTAGCCTTAGCCCTTAGTCCTATTGAGATCCAAGATAGACTTGACCAACAACACCGTTTTTTAAATAATTAAAACACATATATCTGAGTTATAGTAATCAGATAAGACATTTGCACAGATAGCCTTGACTCAATATATTTCACCAGTGTTAAACTCATTCAGGGTTGCTATATTTTTAAGTTTAAGCTCAGTTTGCAGGTTGTTCTACGCAGTTGGTGGAAAAAATCTAAGAAAGTATTTTCCCAACAATTTCTCAGTACAACACATCACCGTAATCAGTGACAGGTAGACATCACCAGTTTGACAAAAAAAAACGTGTAGATGTTTTCTTCTCATTAAGTGATCATGTGGCTCTTGTTCCATAGGGACCCTCTGGATCTAACGGCTCCCCCGGTAAGGAGGGTGTCAACGGCCTGCCCGGACCCATCGGACCCCCTGGACCTCGTGGTCGCAATGGAGAGATGGGACCTTCCGTAAGTTGCTCTACCATCTTTGTTATAAGCAAATACATTCAGACACTCTGAATATGAATCTGCAGTCTGTAAACCTATTTGTGTCTTCGTACAGGGTCCTCCAGGACCTGCCGGAGCCGCTGGACCCCCCGGACCTCCCGGCAGTGGATTCGACTTCGTCAGCCAGCCTATTCAGGAGAAGGGACCCGATCCCTTCCGCGGCGGCGGCCACTACCGCGCTGATGACCCCAACATGGTTCGCGATCGTGACATGGAGGTTGACACTACCCTCAAGACCCTGACCCAGAAGGTCGAGAAGATCCAAAGCCCCGACGGTACCCAGAAGAGCCCAGTCCGCATGTGCCGTGACCTGAAGATGGCCCACCCCGAATGGAAGAGCGGTGAGTGCAGATCAGAGCCCGATTCAGCTTGTGGAGATGGATAATAGGGATGAGCTCAGATTTAAACCGCTTTGTATGTTCTTCTGTTACAGACATGTTCTGGGTTGACCCCAACCAGGGATCTCCTCTTGATGCTATCAAGGTCCACTGCAACATGGAGAGTGGTGAGACTTGCGTCTACCCCAGCGAGTCCAGCATCCCCATGAAGAACTGGTACCTCAGCAAGAACATCAAAGAGAAGAAGCACGTCTGGTTCAGCGAGTCCATGACTGGCGGATCCCAGGTAAGAAGTTGCAGAATTCCGAATCATCCTTGTGAACTGATCAGACCATTGGATATGTATTTAAGTCAGAGTAATTTAAACCAATGCACCCTTCTCCTTCCTTCGCCACGCAGTTCCAGTATGGCAGCGATGGAGCTGATACCGACGATGTCAACATCCAGATGACCTTCATGCGCCTGATGTCCAACCAGGCATCTCAGAACATGACATACCACTGCAAGAACAGCATTGCCTACATGGACTCCGCCACCGGCAACCTGAAGAAGGCCCTCCTTCTCCAGGGAACCAACGACGTTGAGATCAGAGCCGAGGGCAACAGCCGCTTCACATACAGCGTCAGCGAGGATGGCTGCACGGTAAGTTTGTTCAGGAGCTTGCATTTAGAATCAGAAACATCCACAGTAGATTTTGCACAGTGTTATTTAAAAACAGTGTTGTTACAGTATTAACTAGTGAAATAGCAACTAGCAACAATATTAGACTGTAAAAAAGTTTATATAGCACACACAATTAGGAAAATGAAAATGTAAAATCATCCTTTAGAGACGCAGTTTTTGATTTTTCCTCCTTGTCCTTCTTCTCCACAGTCACACACTGGCACATGGGGCAAGACAGTCATCGACTACAAGACATCAAAAACATCTCGCCTGCCCATCATTGACATTGCTCCTATGGATGTTGGTGCACCTGATCAGGAATTTGGCGTCGAAGTTGGCCCCGTCTGCTTCTTGTAAAAAGAACGAAATTTGGACATGACATTGTTGTTTTTTTTCTAGCAGTCATCTCTAAATCCCTTTTCCTATGCATTCAAAACTCATTCGGCTGCCATTGGCCCACATGCTTTAAAACCACTCTACTGAAGACCATGTTTGTGTTTTTACAATCATGAGAAGTTTTTGGGACTGCTACTTCAACCAAAACCAACCACAAGGACACTTTAAAAAGAATCTTTTGTTTCCACTGGCAACAAGAAAATAATATATGCTTGTGTAAAATGTCCCCCTGGAGATTAAGAAAAAAAAAAAGATCCACACACGCAATGAAACACAGGTGACTTTTGCCATTTTCTACCACTGCGGAAGGACATTGAAAACAACAAGTGATGTGTACCATTTTTCTGGTGTTAAATAAATTGTAAAAAGTGTGAAGTGTCTTCTTGTATTAAATTCTTAAAGGAGGCTCAGACAAAGACCAGCAAAAGAGCAAAAAGCTCACCTTCATTGCAAAACGTAGATGGCTACCTCAAAAACAAGAAATCACCACCGTATTTTTTCTTAAACGAAAAGGGAATATTTTACACAAGTTTATTGTGGGGAAATCAAAAAAACCTTCAAAAGGTGCTATGACCATTTAATTGAGGTCCAGATATTGGTGTTTGATGGTGAATCTCTCGCTGTCATACTGTAATTATTGCCACTAATGCCTGCAGAACCTCCGGTGCTAAATTGACTCATGTCTTGTTGTCTCTGCAGTGCAATTGTTTTCTTCTTAAGTGTTCTGAAAAGGTGATCACTGCAGATGTAATGCATGCAATCATGTCTTTGTAGATAAAAAGCAAGTGACTCTGGTTAAATATCATTTCCCCCTGCACATTTGTTCAGTGTTGATCCCTCTGTCTGTTTGCCCACCGGGGAAAACTCCTCTTCACTAAAAAAAAAAAACAGCACACATCTCCACCCTGTTGTTTATGTTGTTTGTTGATGTCTTTCGCGAAGGGTTTCTTAAAAAATAATTTGAAGCAGACCCACTTTCATGGTTTAAAATAGAGATTCTGTACTTATTTTGTACATGTATAATAAATTGAGATGTTTTTAATTATTTTGGGTGCTGAAATAAAGCATGTGAAGTGGTCTACTCAGTGGCTGAGTTTTCACTGTCCTGATTTGCAACTGTTGTGAAACTAAAATCAGGTGTTAAGATTTTAGGAAATAATTAATACACTAAAGCTACATTGCACATGTTGTAGTTGGAAACATGGATGCCACATCAAAAAACAGTTAAAATAGGGTTCTCCACTACAGTTGCACTGAGTACATTGCTATTAAGCAGCAGTGAAAACAACGCCAATATATAATCTAACCTGGCCTTTTCTTATCAATACACATACATTCGCTGCTGATTTGAATCAGAATATATTTAGGAATTTGAGCTAAAACAGTATAAAATGAAAGTGTTAACAAGACACATATCCATTGCATTAAATATCACTTTACATGTTTTGATTCCCCCCCCAAAAAATAAGGAATTTGCATTAAATTGACAAGGGAGGACATGTTTGTTGAACCAAAAATATTCCCATATTAGATGAAGCCCGGCCCCTGCTGGATATTCAATGCAACAATGCAAACTTAAAGGGAAGTTTAAAACGGAATCAAAACAATAAGAATCCTGCTGCTGCACTGCCCTCTGGTGGTTTCATGTGGTCAGGTCTCACTGCCTCAACACCAAAACCAGATCAAATATGTCGCCCTCTGAGAAAAGATTGAAGAAATATTATTTTATAGCGATATAAAGATGATTTGAATGCAATTGAGCAGTGGGTCTTAACTATTATGGAGTGTGACCCTTTAAAGCAACACAAACAAACAAAGGTAGCTCATGAACATATGCAAAATGAGCTGATAATCTGATCTTAACCAAAGTGACAATAGGTCCAAAGAGGTCAAATTATATCAGAAAAATAGATCACAGGAGGAATACATCGAAACCAAACCTTGCTCAAGTTGCCAAGAATCTCCGATATGAGTGCTTCTCCGTTAACATCCACTAGTACTGAAGAATGTCTGTAAAAAGCCTTAAAAATAGATTAACAACGCTTCAAGTCTGTCTTAAAACAATAGTAAGGTGTCAATTAGAGAATAAAAACACCTGAGAAATAGTGCAAATCTCAGCCTTTGACACAACAATGAAGAATGTGACTTTTGATCTTTTTTTATTGGCAGTTAAAGATGGCGGAAAAAACAAAGTCATAGGCAGCAAATAACAACTTTACAAACTATTATTTTAATTTAAGAAAAAAAAAAGATTTACCACTGCAAATATATAACCATAGACTGTATGAATGACACTCAGAGTAACAAAGGGAAAGGGTTAAGGTTAGGCTTTATCCATCTTCTCATTTCCTGGAAAAACAAACAACGTAATGAGTTAATGTTCTTGAAAACATTCAAACATTTTCAAGATTATTCTTCAATTATAGAGAAGAATGAATGCAGTGTTGTATGAGGAAGTCACTTTAGTGGTTTTACCTGGGCAGCGTGTCGCTGTATGGATCACTACGAAAACAGGAGAACAAAAACAAATCAGCAAAACTGAACATCGATATGCAAAGAGGTCATTATTATTGAAGCAGTATGCTGGTATGACAATAAAGCATCAGTGGGAGTGGTCCTTACTGCTGGGCCAGGATGAGGGGGATGCTGGGGCTGTCACCCCGCAGTGGGGCCCGCTCCAAAGTGCGGCTGTTGAACATGGGCAGTGTGGACAGAGGAGAAGCAGAACTACGCTGTCCCGCCATGTTCCTCAGCTCGTCAGTGTTCCCGTGGATGGTGTGGTGGTGGTACAGCTGAATCCTGCAGCAAACAAAACAACACATACAGCATTATGTGCTTTTTCTAAAAAATTATCCATGGGTTCGTAGATAACGCTTAAAAACACAAGTTTTTCAGCCTTACATAATATGTTTTTTTACAAAAATGTATTATAGATTGAAAGGCAGAGTGAATAGGTGAGTTATGAGGGCTTTTTTGAAAGATGCTAAAGTGTTGGCCTTTCCCATGTGATTGGGGAGGGAGTTCCAGAGGGAGGGGAGGCTGCAGCAAAGACCCTGATGCCCGGAGCTTGTTCCTGATTGGCTGTAGAAGATGGGGTGTGTTGTGTGATAAGGTCACAAAGGTAGGGGGTGCCAGGTTGTTGATGGCTATGTAGGTGAGAAGTCAATGCGGTATTTGATGGGTAACCAGTGGAGGTCATGGAGGATAGGTGGTTGGAGGATGCTGTTGCAGAATGACCTCGTAGCGTCTTACCGCATGAAGGATTTTAGTCATAGGACGAATGGATCTTTAGTTAGATGATACATTGTGTAAAGTCTGTATTCAATCAGAGAACAGAGAAAAATGTACTTACTGGTTCGTTCTTGCATTCCTCTTCAGACTAAGAGAAAAAGAGAAAAATGTCACCTCTGTGTCACAGAATATCAGGATCAATCAAGGGCTTGCCTTAAAGGGTCAGTTCACCTACAAAACAGAAATGTGTGTATTCCCCCTCCAGTGGTACATATTGCATTGTTGTGGCTGCATGAATGTCTACAAGGGGAATGTTTTTTTTTATTTGGCCAACTTAGCATTATATGTATATTATTATTTATATATTTTGTTTTCAACAGATTGATGCATACACTCCCTCTCGTCTGCCGAACATGACGTAGGCCAGCAGGAGACACAGGATGATGGCGAGGATCAGCGGCACGATCACTGTCACGATATAGTCCGGGAAGAAGTCTCTGCTCGGGGGAGACTCGGGGGGGTTGAAGTCTCCTCCGTCCTCCAGAATCCCCGAGCCCACGGGGGGAGCAGGCGTAGCCGTTGCCTGCTTAGTCAGATCAAACTGCGGGAAAAATGAAGGGAAACGTCAAAATGTGTCTTTTGGACAACATTTGTGTGATTAGTCATACATTTTTTTGATTATTGATTGATTGGTAATTTTTTTTTTTCAAGCAGAAAGTGAAAAATGTGATGGTTCCTGGTGCCCTAGTACATTTTAATGGGATTATTATACTATGAGCTGATGTTTTATAGATAAAACAATTATTAAATAAAGCAAAAACATTATCGCAGCACCAAAGAGTTCAGGACCTCTCTAGTGGGTTACAAGTTGAATAAGAGGGGCTTTTGCTTTTTTTGCAAAGAACTGGAGGAATTTAAATCTTGTTGGAGCTCCTGACCCCCCCCCCCCCCTGTGAGCCCAGTGGCCATCTGCGAGACAGCGAGACACAGCAAAACCCAGCCCGAAACCAGCCCGAACACATACACACACCGACTCGTAGCCTGGCCGGGAGTTTGTGTGTGTATTCACACATCGACTCACAGCCTCGCCGTGTCCCGCCGTCTCAGGGAGGAGAAATCGGCGGAGTTGCAGCTGAGAAAAGATTGTGTGAGTCCGTGGAGCCGTTAACGTAACGGGAAGAAAAAGAGAAATCCCCAATGAGCCGTTCTGGGGCAGCATAGACAGGTCCTTTCTGTGTTAGAGTTTTACTCGCTACAGGGTGTACTTTGAGGGTTTGTGACTCAGCAGACCGTTTACATGCAGAAAAAGGACAATGACATGGGACCTTTAAGTCTTTAAAAAGTTCTAAAAACAGCAGTTCAAATATGTCAACGCTTATACACTAATAAACCTTTACTTCATCGGAAATGCATTTCAGTTATATCATTATCTTCCTTCTAATGCAGGGGTGGGGAACCTCCGGCCCCCGGGCCGTATACGTCCCGCGAGACAATTTGATACGGCCCTCGAGGTAACGCACGCAAAAAAGAAAAAAAGTAGAAATCTAGACCGCAAAAGA